>NC_091111.1:17737500-18037500 GCF_024713975.1 Paralichthys olivaceus
AGGAATGTGATGTGATGACATGTGGACGTGGAAGACTGGGACTTTCTGTCTTTCTCTCTCTCTCTCTCTCTCTCTCTCTTTGATTCTCTCCATTTCTTGTTCCCTCTGAACAGGGATGAGCTCATGTTTGTGGCCTCTGCTGCACAGAGACGTCCAGAGGGAGAGAGCAGATATATAAAGGAATGCGACGTGCATCCATGTGTCATTAGATCACATTCCTGCTCCTCGTCCTCATAAAGGACCAGTTATCCCTCCACACAATGACTCTATCTATCTATCTATCTATCTATCTATCTATCTCTCTATCTATCAGAAACCTTTAGTCACATTGAGTTAAACATGATGGGAAGTAAGTAAATCAGATCACTGGGTCAGAAACACATATAACTATCCACACATGTGTAACAGGAATTCCACTTGCAGACTTTTTCACTGCATTAAATAAACAATATTAAACTCGCTCGTCCCTGGAGGATGAGTGAAACTTCTCTTGAACTCAATCGGCTCCACACTCTTTTCTCTCCCTGTCGTCCATGTGTGTCGATGCATCAGGTGATTTTTCAGCCAATCGTCTCTGCATCGACCTCACATGTGGAAACGTTCATACATGTAATTACACGTCAGAGCCGTCAGTCACATCGCGTACACGTCGCTCTCACGTCCAGCTCAACTTCCTCCCGCTCTCTTCACCTGTTGACGTCTCAGAAGAACCTGTTTCCACTTCCCCTCCGTTACCAGGAATAATAACAAGAGTTCACCCGTTTAAACAAATCTACACTTTATTATTTCAGCAGTGCATATACAACATTTTAGTGGTACAAAAATCTACAGAACATTAAGTAAAAAGTCGTGTATTTCTTTAAGCAAATGTATTTTCTTGACATAATGATGTTTGATTGAAGCATTTACTTCTGTATGTTAACTCCGAAGCCCTTATATGTGTTATGACCAGCACAATGTAATAAAAACACACACACACGTATATGCAGAAGTGCTCAGAGTAGTACAAAGGTCTTAGTATCACCGAGTTTACATTGAAACAAATCACCTTTAAATCTTTAAGAGAAAAAAATACTCCTGTAAGTGCACTTGGTTTTCGCAAAGTGTTCTTATTATTTGATCCGATGAAGCTGAAGCACAGATGTGACGTCAGGAAACCACCTCACGGCCGTGCATTACCTGCTGAGCTCTGATGGACAGTGAGGCATGCTGTGCTTTATCATCTATTTGACTCTAAATTGGACCTGAATTGAATAAATGAACATCATGCTGTATTGAAGAAGACTTGAAACCAGAGCTTGAGACCATAAACTCCTTGGGAAATTAAAGACGAAGAGGGCGAGCTTCAGGTGCTCTTCATCACTCTCTCCCCCCTCGACTTGCTTTGCAGAACAACTCCACTTCCGCTTCATTTCATCAAACTGCATATTTTGGAGACTGCTGGGAACATGATCCTCAAACAAGCCTTTGGAGTCACAGTCTGTGCCGGCGTCACTGCCAGGTGCTGGCCCAACATGTCTGGCAACACTTCACAAGATCCAGAACTTAAACTCCGGCTCTGTGAATCTTCAGAACTGCGAGAACACGTACATGTACACATGCCCTCGTTTAATCAGGCGAACAAAGCTACCAGACTAAACACGAGAGTCAAGACGTCCTCGCTGAACACCTGAGGCCATTTTATTATAGATTACATTTCAAATCCCTGCCACACGTCACTGATTCAAGGCCCTAATCATTTTCAGACTACAGAAATTATGTTTTTGGATTGAAGTCTGAAATTGGTACATTACAGTCTGACTGAGTGTTGAAACAGGCACTGAGTATATTCAGGTGTTTTGATGATGATAATCAATATATGACTTTCTGATTTAATAGATTCATTGTTTGCTGTCATACGATATACAAAATAAATGATGTCCAGCATGATTTTCCAGAGCAATTATGTATTCTGTCCAAAATCCAGATATATTCAATTTATAATGTTATTAGATGAATAACTCAAAAGCCAGAGAATTGTTGTAGCACGAAAATGGGTTATATGATTATGAAACGATCAAACATCTTCCCAATTATTTTCCTGGCGATTGACTTATCAGTTAATTAACACATTCAGCTCTAGTGAGTGCTATAATAGTGAACATAACATTGAACCCGGAGCTCTGCAGCAGCCAGATGGCGCAGTGTTGGTGTCTTTAAGTCCCAGTCGACACAGTGAGAAACATTTAAAAGTATTATTGTTCTTATAAAACTGTTGTAAACAAAGTGAAAAATCTTCAACGTCAAACAGAAGAAAGAGAAAATGAAAACGATAACTAGAAATCCCTCTGGTCTGCTCCTCAGTATCTCAACGCTGTGATGTTTTTAACTATGCTTGTTTAATACAATATAAAAGACGGTATGTAGTAATGATGACATGCATAAAAAGTGACTTCATCATTAAATATGGAAGAAATTATACATGTTTTTTTTGTTTAGCACAAATAATGGAGTATTATCCAATAAAAATAAAATTACCGCCCTGTGGTTGTACGACTCCGCCAACAAATGCAGTTTCAGTCGATGTAATTTATTTTTCAGTGCATCTTGGAGTCCGAGTGACAACTGAAGTATTGAATTGAAGTAATCCCCTAAAGGCAGACTTCACATTACAGAGGCCAAGAACCATGTTTTGTGAGGCCGCCATGACCTTTGACCTTTGACCACTAATCGAATCAGTTAATCTGAGAGTTCGAAATGAACATTTGTTCCAAATTTGAAGAAATTCTCTCAAGATGTTCAGGAGGTATCACGCTCACTACATCGAGCCCCCGGCCGCCGAGACAAACGTGTTTCCTACCCACAATTCCCGTTTGTGTTGCTATAACTTGTGTCAATGCTGTTTGAGACTCTCCTTCTTTAATTCCTTTTCTCTGACAGAGTCGTGGTTTTAAAACAGAACAAACGACAAACACTAAGGCACTTTAACATGAGGTAGAAAGAAAACACTTCTGTCTGCAGTGCCGGGAAAGGTAAAAATTTATATTAGCATTTTCTTCTCGCTCCGTGTTAGTGGGGCGGACACATTTCCACCACAGATTATAAGAGCGAAGGGAATTAAACTACAAGTTCAGGTTGTTACTTTGCCACGGTGCACGAAAAATATTCTCCCTGTTCATACATAAATCATGGCTGAGTAAAGAGACAGGTTCCTGCACATGTTTTGTTCCAACGTGTGGTTTGGTGTATTCTTTAAGCTCAGGCGGAGACGTGAGCCAGGACACTTGGGAGGTAACAGCTTTGCTGGATTTGAGAGGAGCTATAAAGATTAAAACCCACTGAGAGAGGAGTAAAAATTAGAAGAAAAAGCTTGTATGTTATGGTTGGTTTAATTTGTGTGAGTGTGTGTGTGTGTGTGTGTGTTTGTGCTCTAATACTGAAACAACCCAACGTTTGGCAGTAAACACCGACAGACCCACTGTTATAAATTGTGCAGGGCAGGCATCCATGCATCCATCTGTTTGTACTCATCTGTTCTCTTTTCTCCATAATCACTTCATCTGTCAACTGCAGTGACTCTCATCCGTTTCTAAACTCTGCTATCTGCAGACTTGTAGTTTCTTTATAAATATCAAGCACTGCTTTGGTGACGAGCAGCTTAAAAGACACAGAGATGTTATAAAAAAAAGATTACGTTACAGGAGAATGTTCAGCTGCGTTTTTTCAAACCAGGATATCGAGGCTGAAACATCCCCAGGTGACTGCTTACTGAGCGACGGTATAAGAAGTATGATGAAGCACAAAAGCCATTCCTACATATGGAGAAGAGCAGCTGCCTGTACATGAAACATCAGTTCACCAGCGATCGTCAATCACAGTCTAATCGGTTTCAATATGTGCCGTTTCAGCTCGTCAGCAGCTCGGAGACGACGGCCGATGATGAATTTGTCAGATCAGTTTTTTTTTCTCCACGCTGGAGGGAAAACAAAACAACCAGCTGACCTCAGATCAGCCTCTGAGGGCAACTTCACAGAGCTGACCCTTCACTGAAGACCGGTGAGCTCCGTGATCCAGTCTGATGAAGACTTGTGTTGTGTGATCATCAGTCTGAGTAACATCTCTCACTACGCAGACAATAAAACCAGAATTTAGTCTTTGCATTTCTCATTCGCCCCATGATTCAGTCTTGTGGCTAAAAAAAGTCACCAGCGGGACGTTGTTCACTTTGCAGCGGCTTTAAAATGTAAGGCACAGTTAAGTTTAGACGGTGCAGGTGACGCCAGCGTCCTCAACGTGACCGCAGTTGGTTTTGCCCCAGCCTGAAAAGTTGCACTGGTGGATGGTGTCCTCCGTCCCTGTACATGCGACGTCGTCCATCCAGATCAGACCAGTTCCTGCACAGAGAGAGGGACGACATTACAAATTGGGTGGAAAGCATCAGAGGGAGCGACGCAGAGAACCACTCACCTAAAGAACCTCATGTTTGCCAAACAAGGCCCACGTTTGTTTTGGGATCATTTGGCAACATTTGCTATTTTACAAGTAGGAAACATTTGTTCATTTTGTTTGAGCAACACGAAGGCCACAAGTGACGCATCACTGCCTGAGGTGGTCCACATCCGTACTGAGCGCTGTGGGTGAGTCGAGGCAGAGAGTGGGGCGTGAGTCGAGTCCGTGAACCAGTTCCCTGGCCATGGTTTTGTTTAATTTTCTCCTTTTCTAACATCTGTTTTCGTTCGTCTTTCGCTTCCTTCTCTATCCTGTTTTGGAAAAATATTCTGTCCAGAAAAAACACGTATGTATATATACAGAAAAACATGCAAATTCGCTTTCCAGGAAACGGAAAAACAGGCCACGATCTCCGCTACAGAACAAATGAAATGTGGAACGCAATGAATGAAAATGATCTAATCCCCCCAAGTTTTCTTTATAATTATAAATCGAATTGGAGCGGCCAAAAACAGAATTCACATCTGGACTTGAACAGCAGCTGCTGAACCTCAGTCATGTCTCTGACGGCTCGTTCATGCTTCACTTTCCCTCGTCTGTGTCAGAGAAATGCAACTGGATCCAATGAGACTGAACACGTTGCCTCTCTGTGTACACACACAGTGTAAAGGTCATAAATACAGACTGTATATGAAGACAGATGACAAAAGTGAAGCCAAAGCATCTCGATCGCCCCCAGGCGGCTGGCTGCAGCATAGATCCTCCATGTTAACAGATGGGTAAAAATAAAAGGTCAAAATACGAGTCAAAGTTTCTCGGTTTTAATTAGTGATTCGATGATATAAAGGGAAAGGGAAATGTCATGATTGACAGCTGAGACCTACTCGTGATTGGTCCGCAGCTCATGGACCAAACATTCCGCTCACTTTCCAACTTGTGGTGGCGTTTACATGAATTTTCCCAATCGTGAACTAATTTTCCAATTATTCTGCTTTACAAGAGTCTGATTGAGACACCAAGAACTGCGAGTGCTTCCTCACAGACCCCTGCATCAGATAAAATCATATCTGGTCATAAAACTGTCCCAGCTGCTGAGCAGATCTTTTGGCAGGACGCTTCTCGCTATAAACTTTGGATCCTGTTTGTGAAACCAGAACCACCGGAGAGTTTCAGAAAGTCCCGGACACTCTGGTTTGAGAGGATACTCAGCTGTGTGAGGGAACAACTTTCGATTGCTTTCTGCGGTTGAACCGATTCTTATGGTTTATGCCTTGTTTGTGAGAGGCTGACTCATAAATAATGCATTTAAAGCAGCATCTGGAGCCTCGTAGAGAAGCAGAGAGGAGCTGTCGTCTCTGCTGCTCGGCTCTAAATCACAGCCGTTAATCACAGGAAACTGACGCCACATCTCTGGATGCTCTAAAAAATAAGCAATTATTAAAAAATCATCAGCGCATTTCAAAAATAATGATACTTCAGCATCTCAAATACCACTTTTTATTGCTTTTTGGTCTGTTGTTGCACCATATTATGAACATGGTTGTAGCATCAGCTATCTGGTCTGTGATTGGACAGCAAGTTGCAAAGGCTCATGGGATGTTTAGCCATTTTGACTGATATTTGGTTGATGTGGGTTTTGTGGATGGTGATGTTGTGTTTATTTAAGTAGGACTGTGGGGTGCAGCGTTGTGTTAATAAAGTTTTCGTGACTTCTTCAGGAGTTAAAATAATAGGGAGTATTACCGGAAGTAGAGCGGGCGTTTTATTTTGAAACCCGTATTTCCCGCTTCGGACTCTGCAGGTGAAGCTTCGTGTTGCTTCTGCACCTTTACTGTTTTAAAAGTGACGTCAAGTAACTGACGACGTGTAATGTTGGTTGTTGTGATGCTGTATGTTTGTGTCGTCATGCTGTATGTTTGTGTCGTCATGTGTAAATGACGGAGAGGAGGGGCGTGTCTGTGGAGCTGCACGTGCAACCTTAGCATGCTCTGTTTGTTAGCATGAAGCATGTCGTGACGTTATCCATGTTCTCCAGGTGCAGAGGGGACAGCGTGCACATGAGACAGACTGTGGACATGTGTCTCCACGGTATGTACTATATATATATATGTGTGTGTATATATTCCACCTACCTCATGTAGATAAAGTATTCTGCGACAATCTTCACATATTTAGTCAAGCATCTTTGCATCATTGGATTATTTCTCCATTTCACTGTCGTTGTTGTGTTTTTATGTTCATATATATACTTTTATATATATTTATATACATATTTGTACATAGTCGTTAAATGTTGATGCTTATCTTTGTTCTGCTTTGTTCTTGTGTATTTGTCTCTGTACGTTCAGTCAAATTCCTTGTATTTGTACTCATACATGTACAATAAAGCTGATTCTGGTTAATTTATGATTAAATTGTATTTTATTCAATTATTTTATTGTATTTACTGTTTTTGGTTGACACACATTTCTCTCTTTGCTGCGGACTTTCCTTGGGTAGGTGCTGAGCGTACTGAGGCTGAACATGTTGTGTCTCAACGATTACAGATGCTGTTGCAATAGTTTGTTGGAAGGTACTTCCCTTTGAGTGTGTCTTTAAAACACACAACGCACAGATCTGACAGCAGCTGAACAATGTGCTTTGCTTTTAGATTTCTTCTCCATGTCTTGCAGTGTTGATTTACCCTTGAACAAAAGTTAAAGAGTTTATGAATATTTAACTTCCTTGTATGAAATGAAGAATTTTGGATCTATAAAATGTAAATGTATACTGTAAATGACAAATACTTGACAGAAGACAAAGGCTTCACATCATAATGATACGACTGTTAATTCAATTAAGCAACAGGTTTGAGTCTTGTCTGAACTTTTCCTGATTTTCTACTGGAAGCATGTTTCAGATAATCTGCTCAAACTGCTGCAGCATGTGAAACGACCCCGTACAGACCTGTTGTGTTTCCTGAAACATTTCCCGAATCTCTCTCTGCAGTCGACACTGGTTCACTCCTTGTGTTTTATGTTTTGTGGTTCCAGTAAAACTTTGCTCAGAGTTGTTCTAAAGCCCCGTCTAAAACAACTGTAGTGTGAGTCAGCCGTAAAGAAACCTGATGGAGACTTTTACATTTGTGTGTTTTTGTGTTTGGAAGACGTTCAGTGTGAAACGTGTTTTTTTGAAAGTGCAGACTTGGGTTCGGGGAAGTTTCAGCTTGGCGTGTTTCTGGGTTTTTACTACATTAAAGATCAAGTTGCGCAACAGGAGATTAAAAGAAAAATAAAACAGCATGAAGTTTAGATCATTATTGGACACGTACACTCTCAAGTGAAAACCAGACTAATAACATTAAAGCCATTTTGTATTTACACAGCCCAAAAAGTACAGAATCAAATTTTTCTTTCTCAAAGAGCTTTTTGTTTGGCACAACATACGACACACCCTCTTCACTCAGACCCTTATAAGCACAACATGGTTTGGGAATAAAAAGATAAATTTGAGCTACAGAGGAGAATCTTTAAAAAAATCTACGGATTTCAGAAAACTACAGAAATTTCTGTCTATGTGGCTCATATCTCAAAAGCCGTTCATCTTACTGACTTCTTATTAGTCCTGTGTATTTTTAACGGCCCAAAGAAGTGCAGTGCGACTCATTAACCGTAATTGACGTTGTCGATCATTGTTGTGGACGTTTTCTGGAAGCTGGTGGAAGGAGAACTCAGGCAGCAGCTGACGTCTTATGTAGAAGATGTTGATGTAGATTTGATGCATCAAGGAGACCAGAAGGTGCAACAACATACAAACATGAGCAACTGTGGAGCAGCTGAGTTAGATATGAAAGTCCCAGAGCGTAAACAATGCACTGATGGTCGGTCCTTTATCTATAACCTGACCTTGTGTACTGCTAAGAGAGAGAAGGGAGTATCTGTGGAATTAGCCAGGCACTCTTCTCTTTATGGAGATATAATGTAATATACACTATATATATACATAATATGGTGTATAGTGGCATATACAGTGAGGATATACAAAACAATCATGACGACAGATACTCCAGTTCAGGGTTCGTGTACTGAACTAGTTCTCTACAACAAAAAGACAAATGAACTAAAACTATTTGTTTTGGTCTCGATGATGCATATTTCTGCAAAATCTGATCCAAATGTTGCATTTAAAGGTCGACATCTGAACAAAAAAAAAGGAAAGTTCCACAAACCATTGTCTTACACCACACCATATGCTTCTCATATCCCAAAACACAACAAAGAGACGTCAGCTGACACTTGAAAGCAGCAAGAAACATCACACACACACACGAGTCTGTGCAGGCGCATAGGATGGAAAATGAGGTTCACTGCGCTGGACAAAGTGCACGAGGGGCCGCGGCAGAAATGCGTCCAGCGTCATCTGTTCTGCTGGGTTTACTCTGACGGACTCAGACCTTTAAACTGTTTACTCAACACACACTTACAGAAGTGGTTACACAACTGCTCACAACAATTTATTATACTTTCACACAAATAGGCGTTGAATGTAAAAACACTGTGTGTGATCTCAGGGTTACACCCACAGTTTTAATTTAGAGGAGTCACAACACTTCAGAGGGATTTGTAGGATTGAGAGAACGAGCTCTGGGCTTTTTGCAAAAAGCAAAGTGAGACGAAAAGAAAAAAAAAAAAAAACAGGTGAATGACTCATCTGAAAGTTTAAATTTATATTTCAGATTATTTTGTTTTAAATTGAGTGCAGCCGTGCTGTTAGTCACTGCTGTTGTCTGGAGCTCGTCCCCTGGAACTAAAGCTTGTTTCCCCCGTATTTTCCAGACTCACTGGTAACAAGTCGTCCTGGACAGAGGCTGAATGATGTAAGGCCGACAGCTGAGTGGAGAGAGGGGAAGATGGATACGACCTCTGAGACTCCTCTTGACGACATCTGGCTCACATGACTTTCCTCATAAAACCTTAATATTAATCCCTGAAGCGTTGTAGGGCACCGTTTAAAGAAAACCACTCCGTAGCAAAAAACAAAACTTCAATCAGGAAATATCACCATGGACGTGTGCCGTGGGAAACAATATTTCTTTTTCATTTCCTGCTGGATTTTTATACGGTCTTTATTCTAAAACATGGCCACGGATCCTTTAAGAACGTGAGCGTGTTGAGAGTTTCTTACCTTGTCCGAAGCGTCCGGTCTTATGGACCTCTGAGGCTCCTCGGTATCGCAGCATCCTACACACCACGTCTCCGTCCTTTTTATCCCAGACGTCGTCACACACCGTCCCCCAGCGACGCTCGTGGAAAACCTCCACGCGTCCTTCGTGAGGGCCCGACCCGTTCACCAACCGCACCAGGGTCTCCTCCACTGCAACACAAACACAAATGTGTGTTTACAAAAATCTGCATATTGATTTGATTTGAATGCATTAATTGTTGGCCTCCATTCATTGGTAACTTGTGCAGTATTGAGGGAAAACTGCTTGAACCCACACTGAGCAGGTAATTTCCATTGTCAGTGTTTATACTTTAAAAAAAGTATTAGATTCAAAAAGAATAATAATAAAAATCCTCTGAGAGGTTAAAAAAATTGGGTTTTGAAGTTCTGTGTAAAAAGTTTTTCCCTAATTGCTTAACATGGTCTGACACTTCAACCCTGCAATAATCTCAGAAACCAGTTAAAGATTAAATTATTAACTTCCTCCATTGGATAAACATCTGTTAAAAGTTTATCCCCTCATTTTATTGGAAGATAAAAATAAGCAGCTGTTGCTAAAAAAATCAAGAAGAAAGAGATTAAAACAAACAAATGGACATAAATTATAAACAGAAGTAAGAAAAAAGAACAAGAGATTAAAACAGGGAAAACACGAGGAGAGACAACGTGATAATTAAAAATGTAGAAAGAAAAGAGATGAAAACATTAGAGGAGATGAAAAGAAATTGAGAAACATAATAAAAGAGATTTTGAAAAGGCACAGGAAGAAATTATGGAAAGTTGAGATGCATGAAAATGAGACGGGGCTCAGTGTTGATGTCTCCACTTCCTCTGTGTGTGTGTGTGAGTATTGTACTACACACACACAACTGTTGACAATGTGCTGGCGAGTGTAACCAGACGCATCATGTCGACAGGATATCAGTCTCATCAGACCATCATAAACTTTAACTGTGTACCATTTAACACTCATTATACAGTGAAGCACTTCGCCCTCACTGGCCCATCATAACTTAATATCCACCATAATCATCATACTGTAATATCTGCGGCACATATTCCTATCACAGGCCGCAAATTAAAACCAGAACATTCTACTTCCTGCTGCTCTTCCTTTCAGACGGCACCGTAAAAAATAAATAATAATCCCTGAGCGACAAAGGCTCCAACGGGTCGATCCTCCCCCCCGATGCCAAACTATCCCAGGATTCATTTGTGGAGGCAAGTGACGAGAGCAAAACAAAATCGACCAGACGTCTCATGTCGATTCTGACTTCACGGTCTACGCGGCTCACGAACGCCAAAAGTGAAGTTAATCGTCCCCTGATGGACGCGGAAAAACTGAAAAGTCAAATAAAGATTTCTGACATTTTAAGTCGTTCTTATCACACGGATGTTTGTTCAGTTTTCCAGCAACTAGTTCCACTTTAAAAGCGGAGTGTTGAAAACGGTTTGTGTGAGTGAGTCTCATCGTCCATCTTTATAAAAGAGTCATTGGCTGATGTAATTCACCTTTGCTTCCAATATGGCCGTGTTTGAAAATCATAAAATATCATCACGTCATAACTATATATTCAACTTTTGGATTGAAATATGAGAAACTAAATGTGCCAGTGTTGGAAGATTTGCCTCAAAATCGCTGAATTCAACCAAATACCGAGAACTTTATGTCGTTAATGACTTTGTCAGGTTGTTCACAGTGACGCTAACGGACAGAAATGTTAGAAATCGAAAACAAACGCTTCTTCAAGCTCCGCAGCTCGGACACCGTTAAATTGCCCAATTTGGACTAAACTTGACATTTCATAACGAGCCTTGAACTTCTTCCGCAAAAGCAAGGGAGTTAATGCGAGATGCTATAATGAGTGTTTTCATCCAGAGGAATCCAGACGAGAGAGCTCCAGGTGTTGGTGCTCGTCCAAATGGGTCGAGCTGCGGAGGGCGGACGAGTTGCGGCACCAGACTGTCGATACCTGAAGAAGGCCAGAATACGGAGTGATCACATATTACAAATGTTTGTCTGGCAGAAAGTCAGGGAGGGAGTGGGGGGGAGGGGGGGTCTGGACGGGAACGAATGGCTTCAGAACAAAAGTTAATCGGTTCCATGTGTTTGTGAAAAGTTGCTGAAACTCAGATTTTATCGTCTTTTGAATCTTGCATTGCCTGAAGTTTGTTTTTTATTAGATTCTCTTTAAAAAAAATCTGTGTCGTCTTTGTCGTTAGGTTCAAACCAACAGTTCAACATTTTTAAGTGAATACGGTGAATGTAAAGCCTCAGCCAATTAGCTTAGCTTAGCATAAAGACTGTAACAAAATCTGCCGACCAGATCCTCACACGTTCGCTAATTAACGTCATGTAAAAGACCATAAAAGATTCATCTCTGAGCATGAAACTGTAAATAACCGAGGAGTTGGATTCCTCATGTGCATTCCTGCATGTGTGTCTGCAGGAAATTAGAAATGTGGATCATTTCATGACCAGACACTGTGGAGCAGTTGTGTTGTTCAGGTTCAGAATATAAAGAAGAACTGAGCAGGTACGACGAGCGGAGAACAATCATGGTTTGACTAACGAGGAAAATAACCGCAGAGTTTCTGGTGTTTAATTCCGTTGCTCTGTAGCGACGGCGGAGAACGAAACCGAGTAAATCTCAAACTCTGGCTTCAGGTGAACGTGCGCGTAATTATAGTAACACGGTATTTTCATGATCCTGCTTCCTGGGGTGAAAACAAATTTGTCATTAGAGTAAAAAACATGAAATCATTTCCAGAGCTCCACTTTAAAACTACTTTGGCAGGTGTTGTGTGTGTGTGTGTGTTTGTCCGTGTGAAGGATTTCACAGCGTAACAGCATCACAGCCGTGAAACTTTGCAGGTGTGTGGACGAAAACGGAGGCCAAGTTTGAAATGAGGTGCGGTCCGAGCGAGGTCGCCGGGGGGCAGGGGCTGTAGGAAGTATAGGCGAGTAAGTTTAACGCCTCTGGCCCAGGGTGGTTTTAAGTCAGGGGATCACAGTATCCCAGTAATGACTACTGAGCACTCATGGCTCGCAGCTGGTGGGATCCCACCGCACGATGGTGTCCAATTTTCTCGCCTGGGACATAAAATTAAACATCTGGAAACATTTAGAAAAAAATCATCTACAGAGACACAGAACTAAATTTGGTTTCATCAGCTCGTAAGCTGCAGCTGAAAATATCTGCCGGTCTCAGTGCTGCGAGAATAAATAGACTTTTTTTATCAACCTGTGTTTAAATCATATAGAGGCCCATCCTCCGTCCTCCGTCCTCCATCCTCCGTCCTCCGTCCAGTACAAAGGCCTCACCCTCTATTAAAGCAACATCAACGCAGATTCAACAGATGAAAGTTTTCTCTGTTTCTGTTTTGCATTTTTTCAAATGATTCCAATCTGGGCTCCAGTTGTTCTCTTCCACGGATCATTCCGGTGTCACCGCCTCCTTGGTGATGATTTTAAACTTGTGTTCATTCACAACATGTGTGGATGAATGTGCATTTTTTCACACACACACACACACACACACACACACACGTGTTGGGGTCGCTCTGGTCAGCGATCACACAGGTATGCACCGTGTGCTTTGAAGTGTAAAAAGATCCAAGTCATGCATCAGAACGTCTGTGACAGAAAAGTGAGAGACACGCCGACTCAATATTCCTGACAGCCGGCAGCATGTGGTCTCACTTTCTCTGAAACTTCAAACATTCGTGTCTTGTCAATGATGTGAGGAGAGAAACCATCTCTGACGGTTCTGCAACGAGCAGAGTCGACGTTCACGTCCTCGTGCATTTGACGTCCTCGAGAACAGACGCGATGACGTAACCAACCTACCTGACGAGGTTTCAGTTTACCGCCACATGACATGTGCTCGCGTGTAATGGTTTTTTTTCGAATGCTTTTGATGTACATGAAGCCATGTGGCTGTTCTTCGTGTGTCGGAAACCGTGAGATGACGGCGAGAGGAGAAGCAGATTCTACGGATTACTTTAAAGTGGCCACAGCTCGGGCGCAGGCCGTCAGGTGGATCAGAGACGTATGAGGCCCCTAAATTCATCAGCTCGTAAATCTGTGATTCTCCGTTGCCAACTTTTTGAATGTGGATCATATGTTCTGATATACGGACTGTGCTCATGTTACATCAGCGGAGTCCCGGAAGGATCTTACCTAAATGTTTTTTATAGAACATACACAAAGTTAAGATGTTGAATAAACCGGGACAAAAAACGTACTTACTTGAGTGCTTGAGTCCAGATTTGAGGTATTTGAACTTTAATATTTTCTTTTCATGCCAGATATTATTTTAACTTCTTAGAGAAACATATCGCAGCCTCGACTTAGACACATACATCATTCATGAATCACTCAGAATAATATGATGGGCTTCAAGTTCAATGCATTTTAACCACACGTACATGAAAACGTGTCAAATTCAATGTAGCTTCAATATAAAAACCTTGTTCTACTCACTCCTCAGATCCCGTGTCTGTAAAAACAAATATATTCAAACAGCAATTGATTTTCAAATCAATATTTTCTCAGCTTGTCACAGGTGTCATGGTGGACGTCTGTGTTTGATTCTCCAGCGGTTACATGACTCAGGTGAAGAAGAGGGAGTTACTGCTCTCACCTTTATTCTCTCCTCTGTCTCCTCGAGCCCCTTTCTCCCCCTTTAGCCCTCGTTCTCCTCGGTCACCTGAGGAAAGAAAAGAGAGAATTACTCCAACTTCACAGGAGCGGATATTAAATCTTACACGGAACCTTATTCACAACATGTCAACCATAGATTTTAATATTAAAAAAGTTATAAAAAACTTCTTAGCAGCCTCTGAAATCGCCGGTTCTGTAACCACCCTCCTGAGATGTGCATAAAATGTAAGAATAGAGGACACCACTGTGCATCCTGTGCTCATTTTAACTCTAAATGTGGCGACGTGTTGTTTCTGCTGCAGAGTCGGGGCGGATGAGGTTTGAAGGAGAAGTAGGCGTAAGAGAAAAGATAGAAGTTTAAACCACAGTGAAGCCATGTGACAAGGTACATGTTTTATTTTTACAGTGTTTGCACGGTGGAAAAGAAAATGCAAAGCAGAGCCACAGAATCACTATAAGTAAAAATCCATCCATTTGTGGTTTCTGAAGAATCATGCTACGTTTACGCACGACACCTCCTTCCACCCAGACGCTTGGAGACGACGTTTCCTCATTTGTTTTCATTTCAAAATATGATTCCCTTCCAAAGACAGAGAGTCCGCTTCAGTGCCGTTTGTTGCTAATTTTCAGGTTTGAAACCACAAGTCTGGTTTTGCCATGAAGCTACGAGAGGATCAGCTTCAAGTGGGCATTCGTCCCACCTTTAATTTGAGACTCTTTTCACGTCCAGGACCGCAGGGCGGCGGCGGCAGCAGCAGCAAGAGGCGAGGTGGCACTCAGTCACATTTAGTGCACGTATATGTCCGTGTCTGATTAGTGCAGCAAACACTGCACCACACCCTGTCTGTGACGTCCTCCGCTGTTAGCATCGCCTCAGTTCTGACCGCATCCTTAACGACTAAATAACACTGCAGGAAAAAAACCCAAACACATCACTAATCCTCTGCTGAGCCGCAGGAGGCCACAGACGCGTCTGATTCAAAACTGATGTTAATTCACGATGAATCTGAAGCTCTCAGATTTAAATTCTTATAGTTTCACTAATCACAACTTTTAGCTCCAGGGGCTTTTACCCAGACTCATTCATTTCAACAGCCGTTACATTTACTGACATAAGATTTTGAGCAGACTTCATCATCCATTACATAATGTTTTATAACCTCCACCACTTTTTTATCTTTGTTTGTTGGAATTCCACAAAAACTACCGCTACTGCAATACTTGCTTTTTTAAATACAAATTACACCTAAATACCCACATTTTTCACTCATGGGCCGGTTGAGATGAGTAAATATTGGACTTGCATTCATCAAATATCCAAATACATGAATCCAAATGAAAGCTGAGACGGTTGAGATGCGATGAAGCTGCACGTCTGTCAGCTAATGCAGGTTTTCTTCCTCAAACTGGCCAAAGGGATATAGAAATATTCCATCTTTAAACTCTGCAGAGCAGCGATGCTTGAAATCCAAACACCTCTGACCCTGCTCCTCACTCTTCATCTATAAAAAGAAACCACAAAGCTTCGCCGCCCCCCCCCCCCCCCCCCCGTGCTGTTTTAACCAGCTTCTCAGGATCCGTCCTCTCTTCACAGCTGAGCGACTCCTGACTCCGAGGCCCCGTTCACACCGGTCGCTCTATAAACTCTTCCCTGGTTTGTTAAACCCGTCACCACCAGGACCCAGATGGTAGAAAGCACAGACACACATTGTCGGGAAGAGTGAAGACGACCAAACATCCGTGAGGATCCTGGTCTCCGCTCTTTTCTGTTTTCTTCTGTTTTGAGCTTTTTCTTTACACAATCAACCCGTCGATCAGACAACGTGTCCGGTGTCGTGGGTTCACCGAAGATTCTGATCTTGAGGCGCCGGCGAGAACCGGTCATTCTGCGACAAACTGCCGTCTTCAGCTTTTTCACAGTTTTCACTGTCAGCTCACTGCAGAGCTGTGCACGCGCATAAAGTGAAGGTGGCAGGAGCCATAATAAACAATAATAAACAAAACCCGCTCTTCAGCTCTGAGTCATAACAACAGAGCACGAGTCGACAGCTCAGCCTGAGTCGAGGTTTAGAGAACGAGCGGCCAACATGTGGAGTGAGTGACAGCTGCACGGGACTCTTCAGCCGAACCCAGCTCTGATTGGCAGCAGCTGTTCGCTAAACAAACATACAGATATGCACTACGACAGGCTGACACAAGACAGACTGTAGCGCCTTATCACGTTAGTCACGGGTACGATTCCCTCCACAGAGCTCTGTGTGTGTGTGTGTGTGTTGCGTCCAGCTGGTGGAAACATCAACACCCCAGAGATTTCCGTGGATATAAACCGATCTGGATGAATGGACGGTGGGAGAGGATGGAAGAAGAAGGGAAGGGTGAATGCAATTTGAAAAATGTGGAATGCAGAAATATTCATGTACAGTGGAAATGGAAAACTGCCGGTCAACCAGATTAGTGAATGTTGCTGAAGGGCTAACGACACAATGAGCTGTACTTGATCAAATGCTCATTCTCCAACTCTTGATCGCTAAAGCATCAACGTATAAATAAGATTATATAATTATATATAATATATGATCTGATACCACCCTACCTCTGGGCCCAGCAGGTCCAACGTCTCCTTTTTCACCTTGAACGCCTTCGACCCCGACCGACCCTTTAACACCACGAGGGCCCTGGAGACCCTTTTCTCCCGTAAACCCTGAAACACACAAACACACACACGGGACAGGATTGAGTTCAGTCGACAACAAACACAATATTAACACGAAAACTGTTCTGGTCCCAATCAGTCATCAGCTTCTCCTCATCGCGAGCTAAGACATCGTTCAAATTCCTTTGGTTATTGTGAGTTTTGTTTGAATCTGCTGCTGCTGCTGCACTTAATTGAAAATTAAGTCTTTGCAGTTGCAGTCGTGCAGCGGAGCAGTTGAACAAACATCGGGGTGATAAGATCTAAAATGAAAACATGCACTTGGTTTTAGTTTGTTTCATGATTTGCCTTCACTTTTGGAAGCTGTCACGTAAAAAATAAAGACGTCTCGATCGAACGTTATCGTTGGTCTTTCACCTCCTCTGCCGTCAGTCACTGACGACGCTTGAAGAAAAGCTTTTCTTCCATCAGATTTCTTGGTAACTCTTCAGCGCCACGGCAACACAATGGAACATGTGTTTACACTGAACAAACACAAACTTAATGAAGTATTGATTGCAACGAGTGTTCTGATTACACTGTTGTGACCACTCAGTGACTCCATCAGAGCGTTTGAGACAGAAACTCAAAAATAACCCAGTGACAGCCGATGTCATGTTTTTCTTCACTTTTCTGTTTCTCTGCTGCAAGAAAAGGTCAATTATTCCCCCTTTAAAAAAAAACCCATCAGGACACTGCTATCAATCATAGTGTGGAGCCAGTGGAGAAATGTTTGGCTGCAAGTGGAGGGAAACAGCTGAATGACAAACAGATTGTGGGTTTGATTATAGAGAGGAGGACATTTCTGCTAATGTCGTTAATTATTTACACATAAATAAGAATCGGTGGCTCTGTGGCGCGGCGATTATTTGTTTAGATGTAGATTTACAATCTGTCGTTCCTGCTACTTCTAATTTTAAGAATAAATGTTTTGGGTCACAATCACTGCTACGAATCTCTTTTCTAAACAAATGAAAAGAGAGGAATGTTTATTCAGACAGCTGTAATCAGAACACTGGTGTTGTTGTGTTTGTGTGTTTTGGCCCTGGGGTGTTTCCTACGTTTTTATGTTCGCTTGTAATGAGCGTTTTCCTCTTTTCTTTCTCCCCCTGCAGTGAAAAAATTCTTTACATTCACTTTGTTCCGGGAACCCGTGGCATCACGAGGGGGCCGCGTCCCTTTCAGCAGAAGATAATGCTTCTTGGAAAAGTCATGTGAGAGTTTATCGGCCGTGGAATACAGAGCAGACGATGACAGCGGAGGGAGGGAGGATGGATGGATCAAGAGGTACCCAGCTGGAGGGGGGTCCTGAAACATCTGGAGTCGTATCGTTGTTTGCTTCTTACGGTAACGATGAAAAATTGTCATTTCATGGTTCCTGAAGCGCCAATTCTGCCTGGATGAAGGTTCGTGTTGTGGCTTTTGAGGAATTTGCTCCAAGACGGAGATAGACGACGCGTCCCACCGGCCGCGTCAGAAACTTCTCTCCATCACGAGTGCCTTGTTTTCTTTAATGGATTTATGTGACCTTCTGCTCGCTGTTTTTTATTAATGATGTTGAACACGATCACTAAAGCAGAGCTGCAACAGAATACTGGCCAATGTCCACTTTCACGCTACTTAACTTTCAAACCTAAATCTGCATCTGTGAAAAACATGTTCTGATGTTTACGTGAGACGTTTATGGGTCTGCCGTGACCGTCCAAACACTCAAGGGAGTAATCAGAAATCTGTTTCATCTGAATTTATCTGCTTACTTGAACAGTAAATTAAAAATCTGGTTGGTGACATGTTTATTTGGGTGAGAAATAAAAGTATTATGTGATAAATACAATGTTTGTTTAATATGTAGTTATTGGAAAAAGCTCCAAAATGATGATAAGGAACATTTTGTGATTTATTTCATATTTAAATTGAACCTTTAATACTGCAGAGTCATTTGACCTGGGTATTAATGCTGGTGGCGTTCTGGCTGTACCCACCTCTCAGGCCAGTGAACCCAGGGGCCCCAGGGGCCCCGAGTGGTCCAGTGTCACCCTTATCTCCCTTAGGTCCTGGAGGCCCTGCAGGAAGAAGAAACAAATATGGTCATAATTACATAACGCATAAAAAATTAATTAATTACTGCTGCATAATTTGTTATTAATGTAGAAGCATTAAATATATTGATGTCGCAAAAAACAGGCCCAACCAGAAATGATTGATGAGTTTTATTTTCAGGGAAGCTGCAGAGTGATAATCTTCCGATGAATAAAAGTAGGAATAAAATAAAACTGAGTCTCTCTAATAGTGAAGATGAGAAGAGCGTTCATCATTAAAACACGTTGCCAGAGTGATTATCACTTGAAAAGGGAACAAATGGGACCAAAGATCAGAAGATTTGAACTAAATCGTGAAATCAAGTCAAATTTATTAGAGCTCACACAAACACAGGCGGAATCAAGGCCAAACTGGGACTTACAACTGGTCTGAGGACTCAATCCAAAAGTTTGTTGTTCTTGGAGCGAGTGAGGAAAAAAAGCCAAATAGTGAGTGAGAGAGCGAGAACGAGGGAGATGCAGAGGGGGAGAAAAGAGAGCTAAAGGTCTGGCCACAATGGAAACCACATGTTTGACAACACAACTTGTGGGAATGCTTAGCAATGCAGCGCTTGTTATTGTCCAGCACATGTCCAGAGGTTCCAGTGATTCCGAGCTCTGAAGTTCTTAATTTGCAGGTTTGTGATGCTGAGAATCTGCTGACGGACTTTGAGATTCAGATCCATCTGCTGCTGCTGTCGCCTCCAGCTGCCTCACATGTGCGTCCACTTAAGGACGAACGTCAAGTGACCACCGGAGCCATCAGGACACGTCCCTTTGGGTGCAAATGAATATCTGTGGCAAATGTTGTTGGTAGCAAAAGTGAAATAACTTTCCTCTGCTGTGAGGAGTCAGGGGCTCACAAGAGGCAGGAGGACTTAACGACCCGGGGACCACGAACGATGAGAGACGACAGTGATATAATCCCCCTCGTTTGTCTTAACTGTCTTCTATCGTGACGTTGGCTATGGACATTCAAAGTGATGGAGACTTCAGCGTTAAACACACAACATGTACCTTGGGTCCCAGGGAGACCAAACAAAAACAAAAGACCTAGTTTGAGCATGTTGCGATGCAGCGTTGGATCATGGGAGATGTCTTCGTCTCATTTCTTACTTGGTTCTCTTGTGTGTTTGCTTTTTAACGGAGATTTGGCAACAGACGCAGCAAATCAGGATCCAATAGTGACCGATACAGATGGACAACAAAAAGGGAAAAAACTGCTAATTGGCAAACTGTGTTTTTCCTTTTTTACATCTTGTTTGCCCCTGAAGTTAAAGTGGAGATAAAATCATGGATTTCATTGCCATTCACCTTAAAATTGTCGGATTTTAAAGTTATAGATCGTTCAACTCATCCGCACGGTCCTCACAAGTACTGCAGTACAGAAGTGCGTGCACTATGCATCTGTGTGCGTGCGTCAGCTTCGGAGACGACGCTTCGACCCGGTGGTCCTGGAGAAATTGCGTCCTTGTAAATAGTTTGTTTGAGCAGCGCTTCACATTATTAATCTCTTGGCTCTCTGGGTCCAATTTGTTCATTCAGCTGACGGAGTTTAAACAATAACAAGCCGAGGGAGGATCATCCCATCGTCCGGGAACACGACACTGGTGAGGAGCGTCACGCGGTCCAGCAGAGATCACTGGTGTAACAACATGTATGTTAAACATGAACAGAGAGGAAGCATGTTGTTAAATCCATCACCATGACAAATTATACAAAGACATTATCAGGGCTGAGGAGGACACAGGACGTTGTAATGGACAACAGATGGATGAGGTCACACAGGCTAAAATGTTCAATGGACGTATTTAATATACGTCATCGTACTGTTTATGTTCCCGACTGAGGATTCAGGGCAAAGTGTCCCGACTGAACCTGATTTACAGCCAATTTTTCTTAGTTTTTATTTTGTATGTGTAGAAGGAAGAGATAAATATATAGTGAAATATTTCTCCGAGGAGTAAAAATGAGAGAAACGGATCAACAGCATTGCAACAAGGACGTAATTGTTGCGTCTCGATCTGGATGAATCCAAAGATAAAATAGTAGTTATGCTACATTTACTCACTGATGTTTGTTCTCGTCTTTCTTTTGCAAAATTGAAGTGGTTGAAGTCGGTGGTTGTGTTAGTGTGTGTGTGTGAGGCGACTGAGTTTCACTGGTAAAACAAACACGCCACTCAATATATACATTAAAGGTCATCAGACGCTGTAAATGTTTCCAGGCCTCCGCTGCGCTCAGATCAGCCGACGACTCCAACTGAAGAACGAACTGCTGCACAGCGACTCTCAGCAACAACAGATCATCTGTCCAAACCTGCGCGTCACCGATGCAGCACGAAAAACCCCCGTGACTTCATGTTTTTGTGTTTTTTGGCTCGGAGCTCTGCATGCAAATGCCGCACATCTGTCAAAGCTGAGTCACGACGCGGAGAAACTTCCTCGAGGTTCGATGATTAAGTGATTTTGCACGAATGAAGAAAAAAGGGTGTAGACACAGCAAACGTAATAAATAAAGTCAAGTCTTTGTTCAATGATCCAAAGGTCACAGTTGTTTCTGTGTTGTGTTAGTGAATGTGAAAATTATCGTGTGGAGACAGCGACAGTTGGACGCAATCACTGGGTAACCATGACAACACAAATTAAATGCAACTATCAAGATGTGAGGAGCCGTGTTTTTGCTTTTAGAGGGAAACACATTCATGTGTTTAGTGACGTTGCACTGGTTCTCAAAAAAGCTGAAACTCTCGGGAAACTTCACATTAATTCACTTTCTCCAGAAAGACTGCATTTGCTTTTCCCTAGAATGAAACATGTCGGCGATCAGCACCAAATCAGGAATCAGGAAGACCGTGATATGTGTGAGCATTGTCTCCAGTTGACCACAAACCCAATCTGCCTGTAAGCACAAGCTTTAGTTCCTTTTGCAGTTTTCCTCGAGCTTAAGCCTTCATTTGACGTCATGTGCGCATCTAATATTTGCTCCGTTTTTCTTCTCCACCAGCTCTTGAAGGAAATGCCTGGATCTTTAGCCGCTCAATGCTCCGGTGTGTTTCACCGGATAGTTCTTATTTTTACCGTTTTTACATATTTTGCTGCAGCCAAGTGTGACGCTATGAGAGCAGGGAGCATAAAACCTAGATAGTAAAGGTGGAGGCCAAACAACAACAGCAAAGATCAGAGATGTTTTTAAAATACTCAAACTAAACGCCGGCGGGGGGGGGGGGGGGGGGGGGGGCTCACGTACGCTCTCTCTCTCTCAATACATCACGTATGCTCCCGTCAAATTGAAAGATAGTTGTGAAACCCGAGCTGAAGGTGTTTTTGATTTATGCCAATAGACGAGCAGAGAAAAGAAAGAGCAAGAGGAGGGAGGAAAAAAATATGGCCCAGAACATGACACGAAACAGAGAGAGGGGAATACCGGGCAGGGACTCGCAGTTATGTAGTCAAGCCCTTTCACCAATAACACAATATTTTTTTATTATCATACTGGGTCAAACACTTAACGCGTCCTTCGTTGGCTTCTGACATGTGAAAACTGAACTGTTCTGCTTTCTGGCAGGTTGAAACTTTTGCTTCGTGGGTTTTTACAAGGTGGAGACTCCAACACTCGATGCGGCGATGAGCTCATGTACTTTAAATGACACATGCTTCGAACGCACGGTAAAACACACACAACACGGGCAACACATCATCAGGACACTGATGTAGGTGGGTGAGGGGCTGTCCGCCCTCCGTGACTCAACTAACTGTAACGAAGAAACGCGGGAGCGACGCCGAGGCTGTAAATGTTTGGCTTAAAATTACCACGACATGAACTGGGATGGAAACTGAGGCGGCACAACACGAGGCAGCGCGAGGCCGGACGGTGCGGCGTGTTTGCGTTGGCCGCTCCGTCACTCTCAGCTCCACTGACGCTGCTGTCGCCATCCGGGCAGGAGAGACACTCTGTGTGGTCGGATTTCATAACTGAGCTGTAACTAAGAAAGTTAACTCTGTGTGCCTGCGTAGAAATGAAAAATGTAGATAACAAGACTGAGATAAGAAGACGGAGATAAGAAGACGGAGATAAGAAGACGGAGATAAGACTCCGCCTGGGGTGCGTGGAGGGGTTAGACTGTCAGCTGTTGTTATTTCATCATCATGAAGCTTGAAGACTTTTCACAAAAAGCCTGAGAGTGTGAACTTTAAAAGATTCTGACATTTACTCTGCAGCAAAGGGCAAATAAAAGACACTTGGAGTTACTTTATGGAAATTTGAGGACTGATAGTTTTTGCAGTTTTTTTTTTTTGCATACGAGAGACTAAAAGTGATTTTGGCTTCTGCTGTACAAACCTTTTAATCTGTGTTTCACTAAGTCATGGAGGTGCAATAATTAATGACTGGAAAAGCCCTTTAATCACTTTTTGGATGAAAGTGTTGGAAAGTCTTCGTGTTCATCTCGTTCACTGACGTCACATCACAATGATGAATCGTTGTTTTGATTGCGGGGCGTTACGTGTTGTACATTTGATAGAATTTTCTTTCTCATGATTTTATATTTGTTCGCTATCTCTTTATATTATTCTCCGAAAAACAGATCTATCAAAAGCTCCATGTAAAAGCTGTTCTAGTAATTTTATTATTTTACAGTTTCGCCCCAAATATCGTTCCTGACCTTTGAAAGAATTGACATCTGGTGACTAACGAGACGCCGCCTGATGACCTCATGTGTGTTGCAGTGTGTAAACTCTAATTAAAATATTAAAATGTACTCTCAGTGAGCAGATGTGACTGTTAATAACACAATGTTGTGTAGTTATTTACAACCCTGTGGAGGCAACACAACCCTTTCTTATGATTAAGAAAACAAGTGAACCGGGCACGAACGATGCGATTCCCCGAGGAATCGAAGGCAAAAACCAACAAGAAGATAAAAGAGGATGAAAGAAGACGAAAGGAGGCACGAGAACAGAAGAGAAGAGGATAAACATGGACAGAGATGTAAAAACTTTTCTTGGCGAAGGTGACCTTGGGCTAACGACAAACAAATGGGCAGCAGAGCTAAAACTAATGACAGAGCTGAGCGGTTGCGTTCTCGTTCTGGATCCAGCGTCTAAATTTAACCCACAATTGTTTCCAGGCTCAGGAGGAATACGGCATCCCACCCACATGTGAAGCAGACACGAGATCGGGGGTCCCGCTCGCTTCGAGCTGCCATCAATCAGCTCGGGCTGCGTCCCCTGCCAGCATTACATCATGACATACCTATTCTGATTTTAACAAGCCAGGGAAGTCATTTGCTGCGCTGGCAGCCGGAGTCGTACCCAGTCGGCACTAATCAGCCCTGAACCGATTGGAGGAAGAACATTCAGAGTTGCTTAATACCCCTGGGTAGTAATCCCACAGTGTAAAATCACGTTTGCATGCTGGGGTCAGTTACGTTCAAGCCCACTGCAAACATGTATCGGCTCAGACGAGCTGTTGTAAATCGATTACACCCGGAGTTCTCACGTTCTGGTTCTTCACCGTGACCCTGGTTAGATGTAGCGTAGACATCTCTCGATATTTTTTTTTTTACAAGTATCTTGTTTTGTAAATTTCACGCAACACGTTTTTGGTGAATTACCCAAACTTTGGCTGCTTGAACCCATCGCCACCTGAACTCCCAACGTCTCTTAATGTTTAAAACAACTTGTTTTTTTTGCAGTTGACTTCTGTTATTTCGATAGAGATTTCTTGATACATAGCAGAAGTGGCTCTGGTTTCAGGTGGAGCGTAAACCGAGGGAAATCTGAACCGATCGAACTCTGCCACGGGCGGGGGGGGAGGGGGGACTCACAAAGAGCTGGACCACCGTCAGTTACCTCAACTATTCACGCAATGCTGGCAAGGTAAAAAAAACTGTGCGGGTGATACGTTGTAGATATTGACTGTGAAAAGCACGTGTTAAGAAATTGCTCAATGTTGAAATACATTCACTGAAATGATGTTTGAGCCCAGTTTGAACTTAATAAATCAGTCGTGGAGCGACACTGATCCGTTGCCTCCTGCGGGAGAAGCCGCATCCTGGTTCACATTAGCTCTCAGGGCAGCGGTCTACACGCACCTTCAATGATGGTGAGGTTCTTCAGGGTCAGGGAGTGCTCCCAGTCCCTCAGACGGAGGTCCTCTGTGATGGTGTTGAGGATCTCCATCTCGTTCCTCAGCTGGGCCTCCGTGTGGACGTGGGTCACCCACAAACTGCTGGTGTCCTCCGTAATGTTGCTGATCTGGATCTGCGCATCAGAACGAGTTACTTTCGTCTTCTCCGTCTTCTCAGTGATTCGACCAATACGACATTTTAACGTGTCTGAGACGAACCTGCAAGTCCTGTAACTTCAGGTTGTGAACGCTGATGTCATTGCTGACGGTGTGATTGACAGCTCCCACCGTCCAGTTGACGTCGTCCAGTTTCTCCCTCAGCCCGCTCACCCTCCCTGAGGTCTCCCTGCGACAGAGAAGAGCAGAAACAAACAGCCGTTGAATCATCTGTGCTGCAGTTTCACTTCTATGCTTTTAGAAGTCTGGATCTTTAGTGCAAGCTGCTGCTGTACCGGAGCAGACGGTCCTGGTCGCGGAGCCAGTTGGAGGCTCTTGTCACCTCCGCGATCAAGCTCGTCAGGTTTCTGCTGGCGGAGCTGCTCAGGGAGGACAACTTGTCCTCCAGATGCACCAGGTAGCTCTCGGACTGCAGAGAGTACGCCTGGATGCTCCTGAGCTCCACCTCCACGCCCTGTACGGGAAGAGACCAGAACAAATAAAGGACAATACTTCATCCACGCTTATCTAAGTACACACAAGTATATAGAAGTGAAAACCTGAAAGGGAAATGGAGAGTGCGAGCAGGGCAGACGTTTCCTGTCTGGAAGTGACGTTTATTGACTTGAGGAGGAACTTTGCATTAGAAAAGTTATTTAGTTGAGTCCCTGAATAAACAACTGTCCTGTAACACTGTCCAGGTGGAAACTGCTGCTCTGTGTAAGCTCTTGTTCTCTGTTTTCAGTCGGACCTTGATGAGGATCTCCAGCCTCTGCAGCCAGTCGCTGTGGTTCTGGAAGAGGTTCTCCAGTTTCCAGATGTTCTCCAGCAGGTCGGCCTGCGTGGACGCCTCGCCCAGGTTCTGCTGCAGCAGCCGAGAGCGCTCCGACATCCGGGTCACGTTCTCCATCAGCACCTCCTGTCGCTGCGAGGACACCTGGGAACGAGACACTGGGGCGGGGAGGAGAAAGATGGGGAGTGAGAGGTTTGTTCTGGTTTGTTGATCCACTGATCCCTCAGGTGCAGCAAATCGAACATCGTTCACGATCAATCACGTCTGTCAGCCTGGAGCTGGCCAGCGGTTTCTCGGTTGTCTGTTCCCTGCTAAATGTATTGTTTCGTTAATTTAAGACCTAAATATTTTTTATTTTAGCTGAAAATGAGTTTCCAGTGCGGGCTCAGCATGAAGGTCTCTGTGCTGTAATATCATATTGTGGTAATGATGTGTTCAATTTGAATGATGTTGAAGTTGGCCTCGGCGTGTTGCTGTTCGTCCAACACTCGCAGGAGAGAGTTTTATTTTAAGATCTGAAACTATGAATTCCTCGTGATGGAATTTATGTCCGTTCTCCTTTCGCTGCCGTTTTAAACCAGTTTACACGTCTTCACGACATATTCCACTATTTGACTTTTAATTTAGCCTATTTTGTGTATTTAAGTCATTTAGAGATACAGAGAGAGCGAGAGATCGACTGATGGATGGACGAATGGAGAGATGAGTAGATAGATGGATGGATTCAGATATAAATATATATATATATAGATTGACACTAGATAGATATAATTCTCTGAATGACAAGTCACTTAGCTGTAACATCAACATGTGCTGACAGTGGACATGCTGCCTCTGAACCTCTTCTCCTCTTGAGGCCACTTCTTCAGTATTTTTCTATCCTCTCGACTGAGCCCTATGAGAAGAGGCTCTTCTGTTTCGTGTTATGTTGGAAGCACGTTGCGCGGTAACGGCTCGATAGCCCGAGAGATATTTTGAAACCAGATCCTCAGCGTTACGCCATGACGACATCCCCCTCGGCAGGACAGCAGGGACCAATGTGTGCGTAGTAAAAAAAAAAAAAAAACTCAGGAGAAGAAAGGATGACTTGGAAAACGAGAGGAAGCAGGTAATTCCCCCCACACATGCTCTTTGACACACTGATGCCACAGCTCCATGTTACACAGGCTGAGTGTTTCTGTTTCCATGTATCTGAAGAGAGTTTAAATCTAAAAGAGTGTGTGTGTGTGTGTGTGTGTCAGAGTCTGTGCCAAGAAAGTTCTGCATGACCTCAGAGCAAGAAAAGTGCCGCAAAAGCCACAGAGCTGCAAACAAATCATCTAAATTCCCACCGATTACGTGTGTTAGGTTTATTCCTAATGACCTGAGACACTGAATAAGCTGAAATCTCTCCACTGCACAGGGAGATCCATTGATAAATGACGGTGTGTCAGCGGCGGTTCGTGGGGTTTCCTTTCCCAGAAGAACAAACACATCTCCACGGTGACAATCTTTTAATATCAAGAGTCTTTTCTTCCAAATGAGCCTGATGAGAATAATATTGGACATTTGGAAATGTAGAAACACATGTTGAATATCAGATCATTTTTATCGGTGATCTCGAGAAGTTTCTTTCTGAAGTTTGTCATGAGGGACCACAGTGCGGTTGAAGGTTTAAGGTGCAGAATTACATTTCTCAACCACAGACAGTTTGAGGTCTGTAGGTTCTCACAGTTCGGAGCAAAGACTTGAATTGTAATCAAGTTTCAAGATGGAGATTTATTCATAAATGTCAAGAATTCGTCGTTTTATCCAAAATACTAAAAGAAAAACTAAACACCCATGTAGCTGCTGCACCTCTTCTTCAGTCTGTGGAGATACAGCTGGAAATGTGAAGCATTGAGGACGAGGAGAATTGAAAGATGAGCTTCATGCCTGATAAATCTATTTCAAACCTGTAATATGGGAAAGTTAATGTCTCGTTTTTTCCACCCCCCTCACCCCTCCTATTCTTTCCTCTCTCACACACATGCACAACAATTTAAACTCACACACAGCGGCATGGCAACACGGTTCAACACACACTAATCCAAAATTCACAGCGTCACGGTCTTTGAATTCTTCACTGGAGAAGAGGACACTTTATCCCTTCATGTATAAAGTGGTGTTTTCCAGGAGAGCAGGCCAACACAACAGCTGGATGTCAGTGTGTCATCAGGATGAGATCCTCCATTAATGCTTCACTCACACTGTCTCTTGCACTTTTCATTCATAATGAAGAGAATCAGGGCCTAAGTAAAAAAAAAAAACATTTTACATTTCAAGACCAGTGTTTTCTGACATTAAATCAAAAATACTGTCACAATGCATTACAGACACACACACACACACACACTGTGACACAGACAGACAGGCTGGACAGTGTCATGGTCGGGGCAGAGAGGAGACAGAGGGAGGTCTATCAGAGCTGCATTCCTCTGCGGACGAAGCCAAAACCAACATGGTGCTGTTCGTTTGTGTCTTTATCTGCAGTCTGAGCCTGTGTTGTGTCTATCGTACGTCGTGAGGACATTTTGTCTGGTCCTCACAAATTCAACGAGCTGGTTTTAGGGTGGTAGAGAGGCGTGCATGTGTGTGTGTGTGTGTGAAACTACTAGAAGGAGATAAAAAAAACACCAGTATTGATGTAAAACCAGCACAACCAGTTCACTGAATGCAAATTTGTCACATGACACCCCCCCCAACCCCTTCATTTATAGAATCGTTTCCCTGTTGCCTGTTTTATATAGTTTATACGAATGCTAAACAATAGCGCTAGCGGTTGCAGCATCTGTAACGGCGTGTTTACGACCTCGCTGCAGCTGACGAGGACCACCTATAACATTTCAACTTCGATTGGTCAATTTGAGCTGCTTTGTGTACCGAGGGGAAGAAAACGGGCCGAGTCAGTTTAAACCTTGACCTCACCACAGTTGTATTTCTCCGAAACTCACAATACGACTGAAAGAATGTAAACTTCCATCTAACCTTCATCTTGTCTTATACCCAACTATAAATCAGCCCTCTGCGTATTTTAACCACTGAAAACATTGTGTCCTCGCAGGTCTTTCATCACCGGACCTCCACGAAGGAGTCCGACATGTGTGAGAGGTGAGGGGGAGCCGCAGACGGCCTCCTCCTGACCTCTTCACCTTCACACGGACATCCATCTTGGAGGGAATCTAATCTGATAAGTGACTGATACGGAGAAGGTGTTGACATGACTGTAACCAGAACATCTTGTTGGAATCAGGCTTCGGCAAACACGATCCCCCAGTTATCCAACCCAAACATGGCTGCGATAAAAAGCCAGAACAAACTGTTCCAGCTGCACGTCGAGTCCATGGAGGAGCTGAAGTGACCCTTCAGAGTAAAGCAGGAGCCAGGTGTTGAAACTGAGATTCCAAATAAAACGTCAAACATGATGATGAGGTGATTAGATCCCGGTCTTCTAAGGCTGTGAACCATTAAAATTAAATATTGTTCTAGCTTTGATGCTTGTTGTGGTGGTTTGAGCCGGAACAAAAGTGATTTAAAGATACAGAAATGAAGCCAAAGTATCCAAATACAGCGTCACCATTCTACTTTCTATGGGTTTCAAGGTTCCGCCCATAGTGAGACTTTCCCATCTGTACATAGTGACATTTATCTTGTTTAATAGCCAATGACTAGAATAGCAGGCGCCCTTATAAAGACACATTTAAATTCCCTAGATCCAGATTTTGTTTTTGGATTTGCACCAAGTTACACACACTCCTAAATGTCACTTCTCTAAACATGACATATGCTCACATAAAGGAGGCGGGGTTTATGATCTATAGTGCAGCTAGCCACCAGGGGGCGATCGGGATGATTTGGCTTCACTTATTGTGGGGCCGTCGTGTTTTTGAAGATTCAGAAGGAACGAATGAGAGGGTCAGACGTTAGCTCAGAGGTGTGGAGGTGGACCAACAGGTAGACTGGGCTGGAGCGTCTTCAACATTTGCAGACAGATATGATGTCAAACACAAAGTCCGCTCAGTGCAGGTTCACTAATTGAGCAGCCAGAGATGAAAGTGATCCGACCGCGGAGGAGGATGAGAAAAAAAGCAGAAACATTAAAAACAGCTACTTTACGCTGTCGCATTTCGACGGCAGCTGTTTCTCAATATCCCTCTCGTCATAAAAAAGACACCACATCTGTCGCTGTGTTTTTGTGTGTTTGTGTGTAAGTGAGAGAAACAGTGAGAGACCTCCACTTCCCACCAGACAGAAACTGAACAACACCCTCCTGCTCTCTGATGGGACGCCAGCAGCAGGACGGAGGGAAGGAAATAAAGAAGAAAGAGTCTTTTTGTGAACTGCAGATCCTGAAAGTCTTCCAGCGGCGAACAAGAGTGAAATTACAGGATCTTGAGACGTGAATGGGAACAACGTGCTTTCTTTGACATCACATCAAAACGCAGCGAGGAGGTGGATTTAAAATGGTCGAGTACAAAAGGGTAGATTCATATCTGTAGTCAAACTCAGAGACCACCTACTGCTACAGAGATAAAACTGTGTGTGAGAGAAAGATTGAATTGGATCATTGCAAGTTAGCAACTGTGAATCAATTAACTAATCAAAACCAAACTTACAGTGAGAGTGTGATAAGACCAACACAAAAAAACAAGGTTATTTAGTCCCATCTGCTAACATGGAGGAGACATACGCTAAATTATCCATCTGTTGGTAAATAAAGCACTTCATTTGAAAGGTAAGCTGTTTGAAAACAAACATTACGTCTTCTACTAAATGTGTTTTCTGCTGTAGTTTAGGGGACAACGGTTTGTGTCACCAGAAAGTTTCCAGTCTACCAACACAGCAGACACGTGGCATCATCATTCGCTTGGTGTCGTGTTTCTAACTTGTTTTGCTTTCTTTCCAGGGTCTAGTGAATCTCACTCCACTTGTAATTTCCCGAAACTTTCGTTTGGTATTTCCCAGCAGATTACTGTTACCACACTAAACCAATAACTGGAAACACACATCATGTATCAGATCAACTTCTCGTCAGGCAGGAAATCTCACAGCTAATTTATCCTCGTTTGTGCTTCTTGCTCTTCCTGCATCACCGGCCTGTTTGTGTTGAATCCGAACCAGCTTTGTGGGAACAGGATTGCGATCAACCCGCTCGGTCGATCCCCAGAATAAAACAATCACACCACATACTGGACAACCCAACACACAAACTACAACCCGCAAGGGACACGAGATCTCACAGCAGTCCGGATGTGAGTGATGGTTGAGTTTGTTTTTACTGTGTTCAGAACCAGAGGGACAGAAGATAAACGTATTTAACAGAGGATGACTGGAGAAATAAAGTATTTTATCTGTGCTATCAAAGACTAGTCTGTCTGTTTGTGGCGTCTGTCCCAAGATAGGACATCCCAACTTCAACAGATACTGGAAAAGATCTCTCCGAGAAAGAGTTTAAAGCAGCACTTCATAAAATTTAGATCTACAGTATATTGCATCATATGATAATGTTGAAGGGTTTTTTCCAGAGAGAGAATTTTAATCCAACAGCAGCTAAATGGAGCTTTTAAGCCAATTTAATAGTTTTAAAGCCTTTGCCTTTTTGTGCCACCTGTATTTTTTAGTGTTTGTCACTGAGGCCATCTCGGTGGGAAACAGCAAGAGGGCGCTGTTCTTCCTGAGCCGCTAACGCTTTAAAGATATCGGTTCTTTCAGGTGATAACAGCAGGATAATCAACAAGTCAAACCTCATCAGTCAAGATAAAAACACCAAAGACGTTGAGGGCGGAATAAAAAGAAGAAACGTGGTTTTCATTTTTAAAAAACCACTGACATCAAATACAAGTCGTACAATCGTCTTGAATATGATCTCCGCTCATCTCTGATCTCACATGTGCTACTAATAATTGTGTGGTTTATTAATGGTTCCAATCTTTGAAATGTGGCTCAAGCTGATAAATGACAAAACTGTTTTGTTTTGTTTCGCTCGTCACACGCAAACCACGCGTTCGGTCAAGAACCCACGCTGGCATCCATGCACGCAACCCATTCATACGTAACTGTCTGTCGGGGGTTAATACCCGCTCACTCAAAACCTCATCATTACTGCAAAACCATCCCACTCGACACTGTAAGAATATATTCGCCAAACAGACTTGTTGACTTTTATTTTAAGTGAAACTCCGCTGCAGTTGAAAACGTGCATTTGTTCTGGGTTTCTCGTGTTTATTTGTCCGTTTTATGGAAAGTTAAACACAACAGTGTCTGTGCGGAGTTGTGTGTGAGCGTCTGTCAGCGGGCGGTCGCATGTTGAGTTCATCCAGCTGTAACTCAGCGGCAGGAATGTCAGAATTAAGTGACAGCGGTGGCGGCGGTGGGGTTTGTTTGATTTATAAGCGTGGACCGTGTCTGATGTGGCAGACTTCAAAGTGAGGCTCGTGCTGCGAGGCTGAATGACTTAATAGGTGTGTGTGTGTGTGTGTGTGTGTGTGTGTGTCCTGGAGGGATGGCTGTGGTTTCAATGATTTGAATGAACGGATCAACCGACTCTCATCATCAATCAAGTCTAAGATCCTTTTAAAAACTACAACAAAATATTCTGGTTTTGACGTTTTTGGGGGATTTTTTTATTGTGGATACAAGATTTATTTTGTTAAAATGATTTAGTGAATTTGCCATAACTGCCAAAATAAATGTGTCATAATGTTTTAAAAAGTCAAATTTGATGTTTATAGTTCAAAATAAGGTGCGACATCATCTGTTCTTAACCCTCACAAAAAAAACTTGTACTTCCTTGTACTTTTAGCGAGGATCATTTCATTGTACTGACTGTTGGGTCTTAGTGAATACGCCTATAACTTTTAAAACACTTGGAATATTAAATTAAACACAGTGTTGCCCTCAGTGAGTTTTTTAAAACTGGCACATTTCCCTCCACAGAGAAGCACTCTGGTGTTCGCTGCACCAAAACTGCAGAATTTAATTACCCAGCTCCGGTTTACAGCGGCTATAAAGTACACATAACTGGCACATTAGCATAAACAAAGCTGTTAAAGCTGTTCCGATTCAGTCGTGAAACCTTAACAGGCTTTTGCCTTGACTGATTTTTAGATGAAAATTCTTCTCTTTAAAGACAGCAATAATATTTCATTATCGCAGAGCAGAGTAGAGGAGGGCTGTCGACACGTCGTAGTTTAATGTTACGTCATGTTGAGACATATTTCTCAGAAAAGAACTGCTTCGCTCTTTCAAGTATTTCAATTAATTTTTATTCGTCTGGCGCCAAATCACAGCAATACATTATCTCGAGGCTGAGTCATCACAAGATCATAGAGAAAGAGATGCGAGATGAGATGTAGCTGCCTGATCCCTCAGAGCAGCGAAGCTTTTTCTTTACATTTCATTTATTTATTTGTTCTTGTTCCGAGTTGTCACGCAGCCAAACGCAGTCGGACACTAACGGACTCTCAGCACGGAGACGCCAGCTCTTATAATTCTGTATTGTGTGCAGCTTAGGACTCCACTGAGCTCCAGCACCATAGTTAGCCAGATCAAACCACCCTCTAGTGTGTGTGTGTGTGTGTGTGTGTGTGTGTCAGCCCAGAGTCTTTTGAAATCTGTTGTTGTCTAATTAGTCTGCTAATAAAACAAAGAAAAAAAAGTGTTTAAAAGACTAATTTGTGCGCCTGCTATCGAGCTCTCAACTCCCCGGAGCCTCAACCTCTCCCCTCTGCTGCAGATTTATAAAATCACCGCGGCTGTTTATGGAGAAGTGCATCGGTGAGGCCTGCTGCTTTTATTTGTGTTGGACTTATTCACACACAGCAGTGATACACTTTATTGAGGCCCATGACCTTATCGGGCTTGAGGCTAAACTGAATCTGTGACGTTCTCCTTGTTTACACCTCATTCTCCGAGAGTTCTTCGAGCAGGGGTGTTAGCGAGCTATGATCTAATTCAGAACCAATTCTACGTGTAAACCATCCCATATGTTAAAGGAGACATTATCTGCTCATAGTCATGTTAGTTGTGTTAATTTGGGGAACTTGAAAGTGCTCACGTGTCTCTTTCCTCATAATGTCCAGTGCTGCAGCTCCTCTTTTCAGCCTCTGTCTGAAACTCTTGGTTCTAGCTCCCGTCTCTTTAAGGACCCCCCCCACCCCCCCGATTGGCCATTTGACCCACTCTGTTGTGATTGGTCAGCCACTTCCTGCGCGTGTAGGAAATATCGGGCTCCTCTTTCGCTTCACCTTCTTCCGAGCTTTTAACATTACAGAACTTTTACGTTTACAAAAAATTGTCTGAAAAATTCCGTTTATGTGACAATTTCAGTTCTTTCACAAAACATTTATGTAACTCGTGTCTCAACATGAGCTGTATACGTAAAGTAAAGGCACACCAGTACCTCCTCATATAAGATAAAGAGCAGAGTGAAAAGTATTTCACGGAGCCAGGCAGCTCTGTGAGGCTGTGAGGCAGCAGATCAGAGCGGGGGACATTAATGTTTGCACCAACCTCCATGACAACAAGTCCAATATTTGCTCTGAGGTTTCACTTAAAATCACTATTGTCAAGCTTAACGTTGGTCGAGGGGAAAAGTCAATGGGAAACATCGTCAAGGAAACAAGAAGATCTGGACTAAAATTTCACAGCAATCAAGTGAAGTGGACCGATCCTAATCATTCAGCCGAGCTTTGCTAAAAATAGGAACACGACACATTTTTCAATCCACTTTAGTCAGAGATATAAAATTCAGATTGTTTTAAAAGTCCATGAGTTGGATTCAAGAAAAATCCACATTCTTGTCAATTCCACTCCGAGAGATGCGTTTACATTTGTCCGGATGTCGTGGCTCTCCAACATCAACGACGCTGATGTTGTTTCATGCTGAGGATAAAACCAAGATGTGTAAAGTGCAATGCGGCCTTTAATGGTTGGTTACGCAACCACACAACCATGACGACACCACGCGGTAACGATTACTGCAGAATTTCTCATTGACTGAAATGCATTTCTGCCTCGAGGCGACGTAAAAAAAAATAAATAAATTCTTTGCAACGCAGAAGAACCAGCGAGACAAAGTGAGAGAGAGAGAGAGAGAGAGAGAGAGAGAACGAGGTCTGGTCCAATTAGCGTTGACATGTTAATGACCTGCGTCTGACTGCATGAATGAGGCTGTCTGCTGACTTCTGGGACCCTTGTTGTTGTGGAACTAAGGCCCGACTTCTCTCGACGTCCTTTCCGTGTGTGCATGTGTGTGTGCACGCCTCTTATGACGGACTCCCACTGGGGAAGCTGGACCTTCTCCAGACTCTTTTCTTCAGAGAGAATCACAACCACAGAGCAGAAACTCATTAGAAAAGGCTTTATGTTCTCAGACTCAGCTCAGGGGCCATGGGACAGTGTGTACATGCAACATACGTGTGTGTGTGTGTAGTCAGCCTCTACATGTGCGCATGTGTGTATTGTATTGTATCGTGCTGTGGATATGCATTCTCATGTTCTTGTGGGGTTTTTTTTGAAGTCTTCAAACGTGTCACATGTATATTTAAGTATATAAATGTGTGTGTGTGTGTGTATTGCATCATTTTTGTGGCTCTCTGTGTGCACATGTCTTTGTGTATTTATATCTGTTTACTGGATATGAATGTGTGTGTTTATGTCTTTCTGGGATTATGTGTCTTTGCGTGTTTTCTGTGTACATGTCAGTATTTTTATACATACACATCACATACATCTGTGTCACTTCATATATTTGACTATTACTTGCGTGTGTGTGTGTTTTTGTTGCATTAATGTTTGAATACAGATCCTTGAATATATAATATTTGTGTTAATGTGCACGTGTGTAATTCTTGTGAGGTTTTACGTGTGTCTCTGCGTGTAACTAAATATGTGTGGGTCTGTGTGTGCATGTACATTTGTCTCTTTTGGCACATGCTCTTAGCCCGGACTCACTCCCCTGCAGATGATGCGTGTCGGAGGAAGACATTTATTAAAACATAAACACACCGAGATTAGAAACATCTCGTCCTCCGCAGTGAAAATGACGAGTGTTTTCACAAGGGTGTGGTTTGATACCTCTAAGGTTTTGGCTCTAAAGTGGTTTTTAGGAGTGGCACTTTGCGGTGTCACGTTTACCTACTTGAAGCTTTCCTACAGACGAACTTAGCCAGACACATATGGTCCACATTTAAGTTTTTTTATCTTGTATCATGTTGTGAAAGAGGGCGTTCTTCCTCGAACAACCTCAAAGGAGCTTAAGTAATCTAAAGCTTGTGGTTGCGGTGAAGTTCGTCTCCCTTTGTTTTGGTAACAGTCAAGAATTTGGATGTTGTGTGTTCCTCGACAGCGTCCCGCAGACCCAAACTGTGGAAAATCAGTCAAACACAAAGTTTGTCTTTCATATACAAGGAACGCAGCAGTAGATTCTCCAGGAACATTTGCAGAACACACAGACGAGGGGTCTTCGTCTTCTAAGCGAACGTATCCTCTTCTTCATCATGAGATATTTGTTTCGTTCCAGTTTTGCATCCAACGCTTGTTGGAAATGTCATGAGCACGCCCACTCACTCGCTCTACATTTCCCCGCCGTATTCTCACGTCGGCTCATTCCGACATTGAACCGACAAAGTTCCAAAAGTGTCCAGAACATCGGACTCAGACATTTAAGTTCCCGACTGTCTGAGAGCGTCTTTACTGATAACGATGTCTTACATTACCTAAAGATGATGCCTGTGCAAATACAAAAGATGTTCACAAGTTTATAAAGGACTTTTGTCAAGACTGTGCCGGTTGAGACTGCTAGCAACAAAATATTTAACTGGGACCAAGTGCGGGTTTTAGAGAATGGTCTATAAACAATCTGGCTCCCTTTTTGAAGCCAAAATAAAATGTAGCTGCAGCAGGAAAAGTTGATGTAAAACATGGACACAATTACGATAACAAATCCATGACCAAACCAAGTTATAACAACGACCAGAGACCAAAATAAACCAAAGCTGTTTCATTCTGCCCATCGCTGCTTGGCAATAACATGCCTGCTACCTACGGTATCACTGAAAGACACAAACAAACTCTTGTTGGAAGATTTCATGGCTTAAAAGAAGAATAACAAATCTACCCTCATGTTTTCCAGCAATTAACTGGCTGAGGAAAAGAGGAGCGCCGTGCCAAAGCTGTGAGCTGCATGTTTGCTCCGACTGGAAAACATGACTCAGCTGCACCTACGGTATAAGTTAAACAGAGGGATATAGGCTGCATTTCTAGATTTGCAACACATGGGAGGAGGATAACACACGGCTGACGTCTTCCATCGTTCAGTAGAGTGTGGGTAGGAACCAGAGTGTGTAACTGGCAGGTGGATGTAAATCACCATCCACCAAAATAGACCAGTGCTTTGGTGTTGTGCACGTTATCAGACGACTAGATCCTCGTCCAGCTCGTAAACAGAGATATAAAAGGTGTAAATCTTTCTTGACCCTCCTGTCCTGAGCGCCCAGGTGTTTATCGTGCCAGGCTCTGGTCTGTGAGGCCTTATATGGGCCTGTGTGGATGTTTTTTGTTGGGCGTTCGACTCAACCTGCTGTTACAACCCACTCCAGATGTAGAACAAGATGTTTGTTGCAGCGTCTGGCCAAAATGCAACGAAAACCATCCCACGTCTTCACACGGGGGAAAAAAACCGGTTCTTCCACCCAACATTTGCATCTGTTAAAATAAAACTACAGAGACAGAAGAGGAAATGATCAGTGCTGCATACATGCTAACGTTCCATCGTACAAATTAGTTCGACAAATGTGCTGCTGTGCTACAAGGGAAAAACATTTTATTGGGAGTGCGCGTGTCTTTTGCATGAGGCGGCAGGAAGGCAAGGACAATGAAAGTCAATGGAGCAGGTAACTACGCTCGTGTGTAAGCTTTGTGTGATTGTAACCGAGGCTTCGAGAACAAAATCGAATCATAAAATGTTTATATTATTAATGGATTGAATGATGGCGTGTAGATATGAACTGGAGGACATGAACCAACAGGTAATAATCACCCAGCTGACGATCCTCAGAACTCCTCAGGCATTTTATGCTCTTTGTTTTGGTTCGTGGGCCGAAGACGTCACTGACCCAAATTCCCAGCGGAGGAAGAAAATGATTTTCAGATTATGTCCCAGTGTCTTTAGTCAACTCTTTAGTCATCCTTAGTCATCTTAAAATGGATTTTTTCCAAGCATCTTTGTTTATTCATGGTTACAGGCTCCCACATTGTTTTCTTGTAATATATTAGGGGAACTTCTTCGAACTTTTAGGGATAATTTGTTTGTTTTTTCTGTGTCTATCTGAGTTTTAATAAAACGTTGATGTGGTAGCCACTCCTTTTTCTCTGTCCTCATGCAGTGTATTAATTTTCATATATCACAACCCCAGCCTCTGCAAACTAAGGCATCGTAATGAAAGATCCATCCATACGTTATCTACCCTACTTATCCTTAGAAGGGGATGTGGGGGCTGGAGCCAATCCCTGCTGACATTGGGCGAGAGGCGGGCTACACCCCGGACAGGCCGCCAGTTTATCACCGGGATGAAAGAGCTCAGGAGTTTAAAAAAAAAAAAGAGTTGCTGCTGAAGTTTTTCGCATTAATGAGAGACAACAGAAAACTCTGCATCTGTTTTCTTTTTACTTAGAGCATCACATGTGATATGGACCAATCAACTGCACCCGAGAGGAGGTGTGTGTGTGTGTGTGTGTGTGTGTGTGTGTGTGTGTGTGTGTGTGTGTGTGCCAGACACTGTACAATTAAGCTGTGTGATCTCAACCTCTCTTCCGTCGTAGAGCTTCACTTCAGCTCGTCACAGTTTCAGTCTCAGTTCTGTTCATGAGTTTGAGTTGTTGGTGATTAAAACAAGGATCGACGTGAGCGATGTAGAGAAGTGATCTCCGCCTCCCTTTGGAACAAGCAATAACTGGTTCTTTAATACTTTAGTCCTGTTATTTTTTATATCAATCTTAACCTAGCATGGCCCTCGTCGTTACATCGTACCTCATGGGAACCATTACGAAGGAAATAAGGGAAAAGATCTTGGAGCTGGTCCGAAATGCATCGATCAAACTGAATTGAGAAGACAATCATCCAGCTGTTGTTGGGGAAAATTAGCTTTTTATTCAAACTAGGAGATTTTTCTTTTCTTGCAGATAGTTAAACTAGTAGAGTGGATACCTCCGCCAATAGATTCAATTAAGAAGCATCGAACATTCACAGATATCAGTCGTGCAGAGTGCTGAATGTTTAAGAAATGGACAAACCTTCACGAGAGGTCGAGACAGAGCCTGATATACTTTGATGGTTGAGGTCAACAAACAAACTTCTGTTAAGTTGCATCTTGCCACCATTTTGGTTGGCCAGCATGTTAAGGAGTGACACGTCTGTTAAGTGTTGGCCCTCTCTTCTGGTGCTTCGGCCAAAACAAGCGACTACAAAAGACAAAAGTCGCTCCGACAGGCGCCTCTGAGATGATAAAAGTCTGGTTTATGACTCACGGACATTAAGGAGCAGGCGCTTATATTGTGAGAGCCCAACATGTGACCTTTCGATTAGGGACCAAATCTCTGAGCTGCTGATCGGAGCTGACGGAGCTCTCTCCTATCCACATACAGAGATTAGCTTGTAGAGCTAATGGAGAGATAAGGCGGGCTCTTCACCTCATGATGGCTGGAGCAGGATTCATTCTCCGCATTTCAGATTTTTATCCACCTCAGTTTCTGTTTTTCACTCTCCCCTCTCTCGCTTGTCCAAAACTTCAAGATTTAGGATCCGACGCGCAGGCGAAAGAAAATACTATATCATACTCATCACGTCATGAGTGCAGATGTGTTCGTCTGAGTTCAGATGAGGCCTCGTGATTATGCTGTGAAATATGGATACGTGTGTGAAAGCATGGGAATCGCTCGGAACCATGAGATTGGACGGACGCCAAAATAAGAGCTGGAAAAAAAAAAAGTCAAGTGAGAATTCAAACAAAAAGCAAAAAGGGGGATAAGAGAGTTGAATCCGTGTTCATGTAGGAAAACTGGCAGCCGCTGTGACTGTGTGTCCGCGCGCACTCGCATCATATGAATGTTTGCGTGTGCGGGGAACAGGGGCCTCCCCTGAAGTCACGCTGGAGCCACTTAGCTTTTGGATGTCTGGCAGGGAATTTAAGAGAGGCTTGCTGAAAAGCTCAGTTTGATTGCTTTTCTAAAACAACCTCATCTAAAAGCATTAAATAACCGAATACCTCTGTGACGACAACGGACCCGTTCCAACCTCTTAACGGCATCTCTATGCCTGGGAATACACACACGGCCGCGGACGTTTAATGGCATCAGCCGTGTGGTTACGGCTCGAGGAGAGGAGGTCTTGAAATCAAATTAGCGAGAGCGGTCGATTCCTTCAGGATCCTGCTGGTCTGAGGCCAGACGGCTCTTAAACCTGTTTCTGGGTCCATCACTTCTTTCTCTGACTCTATCGTCCCTCGTTTTTCTGCCTCTTCTCTCTCCATCTTTATCAAACTCTTCTTTGTCTTCCTCTCCTTTAATAAGAGAGTTAATATTTACAAGGCAGGGTTCGCAAAGGGTAACGGCCGTAAAGTTTGACTCACTCACACACACACGCACACACACTGAGGCTACTGTGGCACGGCGCCAGGGTTTTTCTAAATCAACCAGGAGAAGCAGGATCTGCAGCGGTGTAAACTCCGAAGACGCTGGAATTTATGACAGCTCTGCGTGATATGAAATAACAACAGCTAAAGCTCATTTTCAAAACTCGCACGTCCAAATTTCCACATTACAGTTTAGGTTATTTTTGTGCCAATCACTGAGACATGGGATGTTGGAGAGAAATATTGTTGATGCCTCACAAATCCACCACTGGGAAGCAAGAAGGGGGCGGTTCGGAATCGGGAGGTCGCCAAGGGAAATGTTTTGGTGGGTGAGCGAATGACTTATTTCCCCACATCATTACATAATGTGGCAATGATTGGCTGCAGAGCAGGGCACGGGCTTCTCATGAGATCAGACCTACAACACAGCTTCAGCCTCAAGTTCAGGTTTCGTTCTTAGGCTCTTCATTTCTTCTAATCTCCCTGCCTTTCTCTCTCTCTCTCTCTCTCTCTCTTTCTCTCTATCTCAGATTTAGAATAACTGATGTGATGGCAGCTCCAGGAAAACCGCAGCGGTATTCAAACTAACCAGCCTCCACATCAAACACATTACTCCAACACCTCATCTCTGACAAATCGGCCGATCAACATCATGCATCACATTTTTCTTCACTTAACACTGAGGTTAGAACAATATTCACAATCAAAACACAGCGTGTGTCACACGGGTCTGAGCTGAGAGTTCTTGAACTTGGAAAAAACAGTTTATTATGACATATGACATGAGAGTATTTCAGATATCTTTTGTTTCTGTTATTATGTATTATCTTTTCATTACACTCCTTCTCCCTGCAACGTTTTTATTTCTGATTAATTCAAAATAATCTTATTCTCATTATGAAACAGTGATAAGAAAAATACCCCCAGGACCTTCTGGTAGTCGTCAAGCGAATGAATTCTGGAACAGGCATAAATGTTTCTGTGCTTTATGAGTTTATCGCTCAGTGAAGTTACCAGTGTTAATCAAAAACCTGCTTTATGCAAATCAGAGACGTGCAGGATTTAGTAATTTGTCCCATTCATATTCAAGATAAACACGTTGGTACATACCTGTCGCAACCAATCACGTGATTATATCCATTTATTTTCTTCCTACCTGTCAGGCAGAGCCCAAAGATGGTGAGAAGAACCAGGATGTAGAGGGACACAATGGAGTATTTGATGGCTGAGAGCGAGTTGAGGTGACCGCAGCACTGGTCCTGCTTCCTGCGACGCTTTCCAGAACCTGACCGCAACAGAACGAAACGCCAGAATTAAAAAGGGAGGAGAAGCCCCCGAATACAGGTGAGAACATGTTTCTATTCAACAAAACCATTCATCTGAAAGTGAATTAATTTTGTGGCTGAAACTTTATACGTGAGGTGAGTAATTTGCTTTAAAAAGGTCGTTCACATTTCTGAGGGAGTTTGGAAACAACCCAGATCCTGTTTTCCAGGTATTTCCTTCGTCTTGAGTTAAAAAATATGAGAAGTACGCACATGAGCCAGGACAGGTGGTTGTGGCCGCACGAAAAACTCCAAGGTTTTTATGATAAAACCTGAAATGTGCTGCTATGATGACATACAGCACTGTAGAAATCCGAGGGGATGATCATACATCAAACATCGCAGACTCCAATACAAAGAATTACGCAGCAGTACAATGCATTTCTCGGTTTAGTGGTTTTAAATGGTCACACTTTTAAATTCAAAGTATGAATTTTATGATAGATGTCTGCACATATTTGGCAAATCTCAGTCTTGAATCGTTGTTAAAAGGGAAATGGTTTAGACATTAGTGTCCCGAGGCCAACGACATACATTACGACACACACGTATATGCAAAGATAAAATCATACAACAGATTTAACACAAGGGAACTCTGCTGTATGAATTACACAATGCAAAACACTCACCGTGGAGCTATTACTATAATTCATGTCACCACTTAACACCGCTCTCAGGGTCAAACAGATGTTTGAGAATTAGTCTTGATAAAAGTGACACAAGACTGTTATGATGGACGTGGTATTTCCTTTGTGTGTGTGTGTGTGTGTGTGTGTGCGTGTGTGTGTGTGGTGGGGATTAGGCTGCTGATGTTGAGGGAACATTCTCATCAGGTCAAGAGGATAAAGTGATTTTGGAATCACATCCTTCACTCTTTGGAGCGGGAATGAGATTTGACTTTTGAAATGTTTTCAGACTTCAGACCAGTTTTGTTTGAGATCAGTCAACAAAGATTAAAACAAAGTTTAATGTATATATAAATACATCTTACGTGACTGAGTGACAGTCGCAAGTGCAGCATTACAAGAAAGAAAAATGTACACACTCAGTTAATTATCTCTTATTTGATAAAATAGAATAAAACCAAATGTTATTTTTTAAATATATCTAGGGTAACAAGATATTCTAGGGATCAGCAATCACACAGAAGAGTTAGCACTGAGATGAACTGGGTGGAAAGTAAAAAGGCTGTATTCAAAATATCTCAGGATAGACAGACAGGTGTCTCTGGAGAGTCACTGTGGCCGTGTGACAAGATCTTTAATGTAAATATGAAAACCCACTGAGATATAATGAGGTTTTAATGAGTTTCTTTCTTTCTGCGAACACACGAGCGTCTGACTTTTAAATATAAACAGTGATTCTGCCGAGCGGCCTCCCGACAGCATGGTTTCATTTGGACCATGACAATCTGTCAGTGAACACTGCTGACACACACACACACACACACACACACACACACACACACACACACACACACACACACACACACACGTTTCCCCTCTATGATGAAGAACACACACACTCCACCAACGTAAGACAAACACAGCTGGCTCAGATGTGTGTGTGTGTCACATGGTTGGAATGTATAGGAACAGAAATGTCGACCTCTTAAATTATAAATTATTAATGCTGGACTTCAAAACACACACACACGAAAACCTGGCCCAGTCCCTAACGGCATTTGTCACAGCAACCAGAGTCAGAGATATGATGAACCAAGCCTCAGGTTGAGGGTCGGAGCGAGCAGAAATAACACGGGGCCCCTTCAGCACCAGGGAAGTACTGCATGAAATATGAAACGCCACTTGAACATGATTTATTGTTTAGGATTTGAAACCCGCGGGAATCTTCGCACATGCATGGAGAGGTGAATAATATCTTTATTTGGACGTATAGAAAGTTGGGAATAACCCCTTGCAAGAAAGATGAGCTACATGGTTGGGTGGCATGACACAGTCTTCTCCTCACATACGTGACTTACACCACGAGGATGATGTAAAACAGAGGAAATCAGACATTTCTTACATTTGAGACGCTGGAATTACAAGAATGTTTGGTGTCTTTGTTCGAGATCAACGACTTCGGCCTTTTGAAAATGTTGCCTGTTATCTTCAACCTATTGTTTAACTCATGGACTGTAAATAAAGATGGACGATGAATCCCCACTTCCTTCCTCTCTCCAGAAATGAAGCCAAAATACGAATGCTGCCATCTTGCGCTATTGGAGCCAGAGTACCCGAGGACCCGCCCACACGAATGCTTGACCAATCGTGAGTCAGCTGTCAATCCTCCTGTTTCACCCGCGAGCAGTTGACTTTTTATTTTACCCCATGTCCCATTCACTAAAAATGAAGGAGGCAAAGGGTTCATGACCTTTTATTGCAGCCAGCCACCAGGGGGCGATCGATGCGCAAGTCTCCGGTCTCACTGCTGAAATCTTTCTTGCACAATACTTTTAGAAATACTATCCTTCAAAATACCGCCGAGTAATGATTGTTGTAAATGAAGCATAAAAACAACCCGAGTGAAAATAAGAAAACAAAACTGTTCAGTGACAGTGACAATCGTCTCCAGCTGGAAGAAGACACACAGCATAATCAAGTAACTGTAAATACATTTGGGGATTACATTACTGCACTGTGAGTAATGTCTGTCTGCTGAGGGTGTTGTCGACATATTGCACCGTTTTGACAAGGAATTCAATAATGGTTGGAGTCAAGGATTATCCAGCTTGGAGGATTATTTTACCAGTAAACTTGGAGGAGCCACCAACACAGTTTGACCCATTTGAACACTGATCCCGAGCGGGTTTGTTTCCAGCAGTTCCAGTGTGAGTCAGGTACTGGCGGATTCTGCGTATCCGACTGTCTCTGCTGAGTTTTGTGGATTTACAAGGGCAGAGCATTGTTCCTTTAACTCCGTCTTTCCAAATGAGAGACACATGGCGCTTGGCAACTTCACCATGTTCCATAAAAGTCCGGCACCGTCTCTGCTATTGACGGGTTATGGTGACATTAATGCGCACGGCAACAACAGCGCTATTTCATCTATGCTTGAATGTGCCGTGATAATTATGATGCACGAGTCAGACCCTGGTGAGCTTGACAACACTTCCTGTCTGCAGCGTCGCCCAGGACGGAACTCTTTACCCATAATTCAAAGCGTGTTTACCTCATGTCTCCTGTATAGATGTGAGTCATTGATAAAACCTCAGAGAAACCCGCTGACTGCTTTGTTTTCCTCGTTTCTGCTGCACCTCCCATGAACCCAGCTGCTCCGCCGAGGGGGGAATAATCTCCTCTAATTGTCCGAGGTGTGAAAATGTTCTACGATTAGTAAAGTTGGACATTGACAGTCTTTTCTGATGTGTGAGGACATTGTCCAAGTTCCATTAAAACGTCAACAAGTTCTCCAGTTATATGTTCACTAAGTCTTTCCCACCAAACTCGAAGAGCCCCGGGTCGAAACCCGAGAACGACACACGGTCAACTGTGGATTCGTTCAGCTGCACCAGTGAGTACACACACACACACACACACACACACACAGATGTTGCTCATGGACATTCCATAGAGCCTGTGTGTGTGTTTGTGTGTGTGTAGTGTACATGGGTTACCAAAATTCACCATCTTGTTTGCAATGTATTAATTACTTTAGTAAATCGTTAATGTTTTCACCTCAATTTACCATAAAAACTCTGATTCTTACCGCGGCAGAAAACGGATCCTGTTTGACGACACTAAATTAAAAAGCCATAAGTAGCTCATAGCTTTCAACTTTCTCTTTGTCTCATTCTCTCTTACCTTCGTCACACAGGTTGAGTTTGGACAAGTTGTGTCCATCGTAGGCCTCTTCATACATGGAGCCGTTTTCTCTCTCCTCATATGTGCTCAGATACATGGCCTTGTTCTCCATCTCTGCCCTAATGAACAGGAAAGATAGAAGACAGCGTGAACCACACACATTTGTATTCATGACACTGCCACGTCTCCTCATACCCTCTATACCAAATCTTTGGGACATACGTGTAGTACGAATACGGCAATTGTGGCAATGTGCTCAAAATACGAAAGGATTGTGACGGTTCACAGGTTTTCTACAAAGCTGCAAAGACTCTCGGCTTTAGGTCAGTGCTTGTATTTGGCCTTCTGTACTTTTATTTTCTCAAGAAACGATTTGAGGCCTGACGAACAAGGACGGTTCTGAAAATGTAGGTCATGTTTTGGGTAAGAGGTTGGGAAAGTAATAAGTTTGTGGTTGGTTAAGGATTTATCTGTTATCTGAGAGGGTTGTCATCGGTGCAGTGGTTCAAATACATGTGTTTTTGCATTGCTGCCCTCTACTGCTGTAAATCAGCTGCGCTGCAACACACACACAAACACACACACAAACACACACACAAAGATGGAGGTCCAAGCTAAACAAACAGAAGGAAATCCCTCTGGTGTGAGGACTGTGGCCATCATCTCTACAGCAGCGTTGTGTGATGTGCTTCTCTCTGCCAACAGATTTGGACAGGGTTTGTGATTTTGCCCCATTCCATGAGTCTGCAGGATGATTCGAAGTGTGACACATTAAGAATTGTGGAAAGTGGTGGGTCACGGGCCATGAACGAGAAATTCCCCTTCCGTAACAACAGGCCGTGTGCCACAGTGTGGGAGATGCATTGGCTTCTCTAATAATACAAACTCAAACTCATCATTGGGCCTGTCAACGGCTCGGAGGAGCACATTTCCCATGCTAGTGTTTGAATGGCGGCCTGGATGGAATCTACCAATGGTGTAAATTCCTCCCCACCTCATCTTATCTGCCCTGCGTGTCGTGTATCTCCAGGTTGTCCGGGGTCAGATGGGATATAAACCCCCTCTGGTGTGTTCTGGGGTTGACCTGGGGTCTCCCCCCCGAGCTGAATGTGCCTGGAATACGTTCAGAGGGAGTCTTCAAAGACCCCAACCAACTTAACTGCATGGATCAATTCAACACAAAGGAGCAGAGGTTCAACTCCAGACTTCTCTCAGATGTCCAGGCTTTTCATCCTGACCCTTGAAGTCAGAACCCAGACCGCGCGATGACTGAGGATAAAGCTGCACTCACATCAAACAGGACGGACGACAGAGACGTGAAAGATTCACAAAATGACCCGTGACTGAAAAATATAAATTTTATAAATCCAACGGAAACATTTCCTGAGAGAGGAGAGTGTCTCAGGAGTCACTCATCATCACGCAGAGTGATTCCCCCTCCAACACGTGGCTGACCGCCTCGTCCAGCAGGTGCAGCCATGGGAGGAGTCGCTGTTTGCAAGTCTGGCGCACAAACTGCGTCATAACTCAATTTTTAATTACAAGCACATTGACTTTTTAATTTGTGGAGAATTTAACTGGTAATGAATCGCAATCAGTTTCTCCCATTTGCCTCATTTTTTTCACATTACCTCGCCGCCATATTTACTCAGAGTCGGCCCACGTTTGCTCTCCTGGTTTGCACGGGGGGTTCCCACGCTACCCTCGGTGCAAACCAAACATGTATAAAGAAACAAATAGATGAGAGTCATGACGGGGAGACTGAGCAAGACACAAGATGTCTCAGAGGGGTAAAATTAAATCTGCTGCAGTCAGCATTCGGTGGGTGTTTAAACTCCCACAAGCCCCGGTGGCAGATCTGTGAGTGTTTGACAAAGTCGTTAAAAAGTGCTCAGTCTAGACTTTCTCATTACGGAGGGGATAGAGGGGTCAGTTTGACATTTAGACCAAAGCTGGGCAGGAACCATCAGAGCTGCTAGGAGATCCCACCAAAAACCCCTCCGTACCCCCCCATGTGTGTGTTTGTGTGTCTCTGTGTGTGTCTACAGTGTGTGTGTGCATTCATGAGGTGAGTTATCGTCTAATTACACAGAGTTTGGTTGGATATAACACTCTTTCATCACGCACTCAGTTGGTCCCCGCTACCCGGTGCCAGCAGAGGACGGTGGGAAAGCGAAGCAGCTTCAACTTCACAAAGCAGTGAGTCACCGCCTGCTCTCGTTATCTACACAACCGTGAACACAATTATAGAAACTTTTTCCTTTATTTACGGTCGTTTCCGACCACACTGATGTATGGCCAAGTTTTTATATTTCCATTAAGTTGGTTCTCATTTGTTTTTCGCACCATGGGAGGAAGTGGTGACACGTCTGCGAGTCAAGCCCAAACATCCACGTGCCTGATAAAAGCATAAGAGCCATGAAACATGGACGTCTGGTTCATGTTTACATCTGAAAAAACAGCAAAGAAGCCTTTAATGCAGAATATCAGCTGCCTCTCATCGCGCTGGATTCACTTTAACCAGATTTAAATGGGACATAACTCTGACAGGAAGTGGATTTTCTTCTTCCTTCATCCCTCAAAAGACAAGGAGGCTTTCCTTCGTAGAGCCCAAAACTACAAACAGCTCAAGAGCCAACGTGTCAATGAGCCAAGAAGAGTCAAAGCTGCACGAGAGACAACGTCCAATCAACTCTGACACATCTGGGTTTTGAAAATCTGACGCATCTTACCTATTGAAACATCTGTATCAGTGAGAACAACAAATCGACTGAGTCTTGTTCTCGTGATCATTATCCGAGTTTCTGCAGGTTTCAACAAGTTAAACTCGAGACCTCCTGAAGACCAGAAGGAATCAAACTTAAGAAGCTAGAATCCTGCAGTTTTCATCACCGTCAAGGGAAACAAACCTAAAACACATATTGAACAATTATGACATTGGTGCTAGAATCAGAACCACATCTTCTCTTAACTGACTACTTTATGATCTTGTCTCTTTACAAACATTTTGTGGTGGAAGTTTTGGAGACACTGGAGAAAGAGAGAGAGACAGACGTGGAGATTCACTCAACGGGAAAGGAAACAATTATCTTGTCATGTGCCCCCAACCGAGCATCCGATTGTCTGCCAGGTCAGAGGGAAGCAGCGTGTGTGGTCCTGGCTGCCTGCTGAAAATATGACATTTGAACAATTACGCTGAGCAGAACAGGCCGTAAAAGACATAATGTTGACTGTGCACTTAGTAAAAAAGTTTGTAAAGAAGTCACAAGCTAATGTCTGACACATGGAGGCTCACTGACTTGTTATTGGCCATTTAAAAATAAAAACCCCTTGTCTTACGTTTCAGCGTCTCTCTGTCTAAACATAGCAAACCTCCCATGTCATCGCTCACTCATCCATGTGCGACATTAACCCATTTTCTAAACGCAGAGATTAAAGGCTCCTTCACCCGTGACCGCGGAAACACAAAGCAGCAATTTGGTTCCGTTAAATGTGCATTTCCTGTCCCTTTTTTTTTCTTCTATGACATCACAATGGCACCGCTCCATTAAGTGACATGCAGATGGAATCCAGCCTCACTGCGATGAAAAAAATGAACACATGTCCACCAGTGTGTCACCACGAAAGGTCACAACGTGTGTGACCACCGACAATAAACCATGTGGTGCTTTTACAGTGTTGGCTCCTGCTGGGGTTTTATAAATGCTGCATGAACCTGTTCACACTCAATACATCAGGGTGTTAATCACTGAACTCATTCTTACCGAATGCATCTGTCATTTATTAAAATTGCTCGTGTTTAATTGGTTGTTGCTGACTGTGTGAATGTTTCTTGTTCTCATGAATCTCTTGGAATAAAGCAGTTGATCTCAATGTGACAGCCTGATCAAATAAAGATTAAATAAAATAATCTTCCCCACTCAACAGGTGCACGTTCATTCACATGCACTGTGCACGTTTTAAGTGTCTAAGCACCAAGCAAATACATGAAATGACAAGAGTTCTCCTCTCTCACCTTGTCTGCTGTCAAATGGATGAGGAATAAAAAAAAAAATCACAGCTCCACGTTTCTCATAATTTCCCCCAGAAAAAGTTTGGTCTCGACTCTGCACCTCCAGTTTCCTCCTCCTCCAGTCGTCCAGCTGTCAGAGAGTCATTTGCAACCAGAGAGACAGAGAGTGAAGCTGCACCAGAGTCAGTGGGAATCCTGCAGCTCTGCAGTGAGGAGCCCGCTCACACATTTGGAGTAATATACCCACAACACCGTCATGTGACCATCACAGATCTGAGGCTGAGGATCGTTCAGTGTTGCAGAGCAGCTGCACAACAAGTTGAGAGGAAACCCGAGGAGCATCTGAGCCTCCTGCTCCGGTTGCGCCCCCTGGTGGCTCAACCCCACTTATAAATACAGCAGAGAGACACTGCACTCTTAAACGTGTTTATTGAGATGTAAACTGAATCACGTGAGATGAATTAATAATGGTTTTGATATCACGTTTATCACCCAATTTATATTAAAAAAAAAATCTTAATTTCAAGGGTTGAACATGTCTCTTGTGTTTCCTGGTGTTTCAAAAACGTCTTGGACCCAGATGGGCCAATGCTTATGTAGAGTCGTCATGATATCAGTAAATATTTGTGAGAGCTGGAAAGCAGCATTTTCAAATTGATGCTGAAAATAAACCTCGAAACCAGCACATCGACCCCCATCGTCTCAGCACCAGATGCCAATGGTTCAAACGACTCCATGGTCTGGAAACTCTGGAAACTCTGGAGGTGAGAGGCCTCTACTTCATACGACCTTTCTGTTCCTCCGTGGTAGAGGTAATCAAACAGTGCAAAGTAATAATTACACACGTATTAAGTAATTCTCATATCCATCCAGTAGTCTTTGTATTTTTTGTTGGTAGTATATTGTATATATGTATTAATGTGACATGAGTTTCAGTTTGCTCTGCACAGATACTGTTTGTAGAAATGGCCCTCGGAGGTATACTTTGAGTACATTTTAAGAGCCTGTACTTTTATACTTCTACCCGAGTAAAGAGGTTGAATCAAAACCAATACTTGAATTATATTTGTATTTCTCCTTGAGTGAAGAATGTGTGTACTTTTGCCACCTCTGTTCAAGAGTGGCATCACAAGTGTTTTCACTGGATCTGTCACTGTTACAGATTTCCTGACAGCACCTGAAGGCATCATGAGCGCATGGAGGATGTGTCGAGAGCGCGCCTCGGTGGTGGGCGGAGCCTGTAGGAACATACCTGGACAGGTAAGAGCCTCCGTTAAAACGTCATCATTAACAAAAATCCTACTTATGGCTGAACTTCAAACCTGGACTCAGGTTGTAAAGATGTGATTTTACAGCTGGACTCTGGTGTGAGTGTTGTTGTTGAATAAAATACACTGTACCGCCGGGTTACTGTAAACCACTGGGTGTGGTGAGACCGCCTTACACCAAACTCCATTCAAAATATGGAGTGTTTAAGCAAGGGGTACGCGATGCGCACAGGTCCACACACGTTTTGTACCAGGAAAGGCGTTTGAGAGTTGGTGCTCCTATTCGGCGCTACTCAGTCCACGAGAACACATAGTTAAATCATGTCAAACAAGTTTTTACATTCAGTTTTCCAGCATTGGTGAAAAGGTGATACAGTATTTAGATGAAGTAATGCGCGGTAATTGTATTTCAATGGATAACAATAGCAAGTTCCCTTCAGGTAATGACAATAAACTTTATTTAAAGTAAAGTTGATTCGTCCACTTTGACGAGTTCAAGTTTATTTATTTGCTAAAAAAGAGAAACTAACTGTGAAATGTAATTTTTCACAGTTTGAACAGAAACGAGAAACAGATTTGATCACGTCAACAGAGAAAAGAAGATCAGGGATCAGATCTAATGTCTTTATGAATTTGGGACTGTTCAGTAACTCCACCTAAATACTGTGTTTTCAAAGACGTGGTGAAGAGATGTTGTACTTCTCCAAGACACCACAAGATGGTAGGATTACATCTTTGAAGGATGACTGCCACCTGAATATTAGTCTGGAAGAATGATTGCAGTTCATTGTATTTTCAAGATCTGTAGAGTGAAATGAAAGAGGGAAATAAAATGTAATCAAGCTATAAAACACGACAGAATACAATAATTATGATAATAATAATAAAGCTTTACTTCTATTACAAGAACAAGGTTGACAAAAAACCACGGTAATAAAACAACACATAAAATAAGAAAGATATAAATATTAAAAACCAGTTTTAAAAGGATTTCTGATAAAAATATGTTCTAAGAAATGATCTGAGATAAAGTGTTGATAAAATCTAATCTACTTATTTACAGTGCAGTTCAATATGAGTACAAATATTCATCTGTTTGAAAATATTTGGGCTCACGTCGCTGCAATAAGACGTCAGGTTCTGTATTATTGACTCTAATACAGATCATTCACACCCACCCACGGCCTCGGCGCCCGGTGTGATGACCACATATTGGATCTGAAGTCACTTTCAGGCCACGAGAAAAACAAACATCCACCTGACAAAGTGGTTTTAAGATTCTCGTGGTAAAACCGATAGTGATATTGATGCACTGCGCTTCTGTTTATAACACGAAAAACTTTTTTTTGTTTATCTGACCGCTTCGTGGCAGTGAGCTTTAAATATAACTTCAGTTGTTATGTATGAAATCAAGCCGGTGAGAAAACAAACAGCTGCCCACACGTTCACTTCACCTCCCTGGAGTTCAATAAGAGAGGAGCACTCATGAAGAGAGGAGCAGGTGAAGGGGACGAGAGCATTTCAGGGAGATTATCGTCGTCGCTTTGCAGTTAATCTTCACTTTGATTTAAACAGATCCATTTTGGATTAAGTGTTAATCGTGAGTTAATAAGTTGCAGCTCAATAAAAAGAGGAATCCACCTCACAAACAGCGGATTTTCCAGCCTGCTTGTTGCTGCATATTGCTTTTGTTTACAAGTCCTGGTTCAGTTGTAACAGGGCAGATTGAACATAAATGAAATGGTCTGGAGCAAATAAGACGAGCTGCATATACAGTCACTGCAGAAACTGACCCGCTGGGAGCCCAGTTTGGGAGATGTGCAGTTAAATAGATTCTGTCCTCAAGCATAAAACCAACGTTACAGAAAACTGTGGGATTTACTTTAACCTATAATCTCCGAGGGGAAGTTTTAGCCCGTGTGTAAAGGTTCTCACTCTGCTCGTCCTTTACCCTGCAGGGACCTCGTTACTGCCCCGGCCAATCACGCTTGTCCCTTAATTAACACGGGAAATTACATTCTCATATTTATAACCCAATAAATCGACTGGCCTGCTGAAAAGGTCACATCAACAGCGCTCGCCCCAGAGCGGTGCAGCCCATGAGGACCTGGGTGGGAGGAAAGCCAAGCCAACCCGAGGCATGAGAGTTGGCAGAGTTTCGAGCAGAACTTTTTAAATTTTGACCTCTGAGCGTTGGAGTTGCTTGACTTCGCCTCGCTGCAGGAATCCCTCAGTCGTGCTTATGCTGTTTGTCATCATCATGTTCAGGGGGTTGTCATGTTAATCACTGGAAAACAGGTTTAGTCAGAGTAAGTAGGTGAAACCACATGAGGAGGGAATTTAATCCAAGGCGTCAAATATCAAGAGGATGTGACGTTTTGAATGTGTGAGGGTCCTCGACAGAGATCTGTGTCCTCGGCTCGTGGGCCTGGGGACAAAACACAATCGCACGAGCCGCTGCGGAGGGACGTGTTCACTGCTGAGCTCAAATTCTACTCTGGTGAACTTTAACAAGCGAACGATGCAGCCTGTTGAAGATTAGTGACACAACGTATGTGTATGCGCTCAAAAGTATATGATAAATGAATAATTGAAGTCAATCATCAGATGTAAATGGAAACATTGAAGGAAACTCAAGTGTTATTTCAACTTGGTTTTATCTTTGTAACTTTGGTCGTTGATCCTTTTGGTCAAATCGCTGAATTCAGAAGCATGAAAGAAGTTCAATCAGATTATCTCAACCACTTCATTTGGGAGTATATTAAAATTACCACCTTAAATTTACTCAGTTCACGACGTGTGCAACAAAAGGGCAAATTCAGGAATTTCATGTTAGATGACATTTTATATCTTATATCTATAAAACCTATGAAAATAAGACCCTGTAATATCTGTAAAACCCTTTAAAAACATGGGCTGAGCTTGAACTCGTGTTTCAGACGAGTGGCAGTGAAAGACGATGAACTTACAGACGGAGATCTGGACGCCACATTTTTCCTCTATTGATTTTAGCATGAGGCTAAGATGTCACTGTTCCTAACGCTGTGTCTGTGTTGTTTACGCCTCCGTCTTGTCGGGGCGTTGCCGACGTGGCTGCAGGGCGATGGACCTGTCAAAGCGAGTGTCATTATGGACGGTGGAGGACGTGTTGGAGTGGATGCAGGAGCAGTGTCCAGCCCACATGAACCGGCTGCATAAAGCCATCATCAAACACGCTATATCAGGTACAACACGTCCATTAAAGCATCTCGCGCTGTAATGTTGAGATTCGGCTCTGGTTGCACTTTACTTTCTTGACACTGGACACACGCTGCGTTTGTGAATGAATTTGCAGGCCGAGCGTTGCTGAGATTAAAGGATCATCACCTGGAGCTTCTCGGGGTGGAAGCCGAGGAGCAGCAGCAGGAGATCCTGCAGGACCTCCTCCTCCTCAGAGTTCAGGAGGAAATCAAGGAACTCACTGACATCTGCTCCGGTGAGAACTCCAAACGACCTTTATCCGCGGGCTGCAGCCGAGACGCTAACTAAGAAGAGAGTAGTTTTAAAGTATAAGTACAAGTGTTGGTGGAGTTGGAATTCACTGAAAATCATGCATGTACATAAACTGTTGATTACAACGACTGTTTATTAAGATGGATGACAAAGTGTCCTCAATACGTGTGCGGCCATCTCGTGTTTGAACGTCATTCGTCGCTGGGAAGTTCGACCAATTGCGAGTCAATTGTGATGCTTTATCCCGTTTTAACAGCATCATATAAATAATTAAACAAAAAAACATCAGCGTGATAGAAAATGTATTTAACGTGTACTTTGACTTTTATTTGTGTGGTCCCATCCACTAACATGGAGGTGGAGGTGATGTCCCATACTGCAGCCAGCCACCAGGGGGCGAACCAGATGTTTTGGAGAGCTGTCATGTCGTCCATCTTTATAAACAGTCGATGATTAAAACCACACAATTGATTTAAAATCTAACATTTATCATACAAACACATTCAATGTTACCACCTTTCATTTCGAATCGACGAGAGACGCTGCTCACGCGTTTTTCTTCTTCTCTTCTCTCCAGACTGTTTTTCTTTGTAGCCGAAGACGAATGTTCAGGCAAGAAATGCAGCTTTTTTTTTTTTTTTACATTTCCCTTCCATCCATTCATCCATGTGAAGGGAAGAGAAATGCAGGACTGAAAGAAAAAAAGAGAGAAGGTGAAAGGAGAGAAGAATCAATGAGGAATGGAGAGACTGAAACCTATTTCCTGTATGAAATCCGACCTGTGCAGATGGATGAGATTAGTTTTGGTCTTTTTCTGAGAAATACTGACCATTAGTCTCTGTCTGTTTCGCTGGAGTGTAGTTTTCCTTCCAACGGAGTCAAATAGTGGATTTGATGTTCCGAATATGGAAAAACATCAGGACGAATAACTGTCAGCAATGAAATGGGACGATACCTTTTAGTTAACTTGGAAGCTTCCAGTATTTCCAACCATCCATCCATTATCTATCCCACTTATCCACACAGAAACACCCCGCGGTGAACCGGGAACAAGCGTGCAGATATTCCAGTGAATTTAAAAACCTGATGTTTAGTTGAATCGAATCAAGGAAACAATCAGAGAAGAGAAAAAGTCTTGTTCATGTGTTGTCAGAGGTCAGAAGATGTGAACGTTAAGGTTTTTTTGCACAGGCCTGATCTGAAGAAAGGGCCTGTGAGGTAAAACAAATTAGTTTGACGGAGCGCTTGATTCTCATCTTCTGATTTGATCTTATCAAGTTTGCATGCTTTTACTCTCTTAATAAGAAAAACCTGAAAAAAGCTTCTCTCTCTCTCTCTCAGCCTCTGATTTTTACGATCCAGCTGCCGGTTTAACTCCACTATATTTATCTGTCCTAACACAATGCAAACAGTGCTTTGTTTTGTTTTTTTATAGAGAAAATCCACTTATTTTCTGGATTTTATGCTCATTTGTTTTTTTTTTTACTATCACCGTGAATCCTGTTTAAAACTGCTAAGCAGCGGCTACTTACTAAAACCGATCATTTGTGAATGCCCATAATACAAGTGGTCCTAAAACTTTCAGACGCCATGATTCCCTGTTCCCTCTATTTATGATGTTCTCCTCCTTTTAGTGTGTTATGGCGTCAATACTGCAGCATTTGTGCTCCATAAAAAAAGTTGTGTTTTCATGGCACTGATACACTTTGGTCAGCTGAATTAAAAAGTGCTGCTTTGGCAAAACAATCCCGCCTGCTGAGCTTTTTTTTATTTTTTTATTTTTTTTGATCATCTGTCTCTTTGGCAGACTCCTCTCACAGACTCCAGTTGTTCTACTTTAGTGCAATCATCACTCATTTGTTTGTCATCGCTCTGCTTTCACAGCTGCAGCCTCCAGTCGTGCCTCCGCGGCTCGGTTTCCCCTCTGGCTGGAGGAAGATCCAGCTCTCCTAAAACTAAAGGTCATAACAATAAAAACATTAGAGCGCGCTCGTGTGCGGCCCAGATCAGCATGTCGTAGACTGCGGTCGACGGCGAGTGATGGTGTTGATGAACGAAGCAGTAAAAGTGTAATCAGACCGCATCACATCCACGGCGTCAGTCGTATTTCAGCCTGAGTGGGATCCAACAGTTGGATCCGGCGCTCAGGTTTTTATGGCAGTTTTTTGAGGGAATGTAAAACAATGTGACGGAGCAGGTGATTCTGACGTTTTAAAGAGTTTGACTCTGTTGTGCTTCAGCGAGGTTCACTACTGCTCCTCAGCCGTTACACTTCAAACCATGTGATGTCTCTCTTCACACCAAACTAAAGTGAAAACAAAAGAAATGTGTGGGTTCTTTGTTTGGCTCATGCATCTTTCCACTAAGTTTTATGAAAATTTGTTTTTTTGCATGATCCTGCTGACAAAGAAATAACTAAACAAACTAGAGCGGCGCTCAGTAGAGTTCATGCCTCCGCCAAGCCCCAGCAGTCTCCTCATGAATCCACATTTAACTGTACTGGATCCAGACTTTGTTTTTTTGGATCTGCACCAAATTGCACAAACTCATAAATATCAGGCCCAATAAACATATAGATTTTTTTTCACAAAGTTCCATAAATCATTCTCTGAGAAATTAATAAAAATGTTGTAAACGTCCCACGTTAAAGAAAATGTAAAAACCTGGCCCCCCTGGTCTGTATCACAATCTCACATACATCAATCTTCAGGAGGTTCCTGGTTTACGTTAAATGTTCGAACCCGAGACTCCATATTCCAAATCTCCCAAATAGATCATCTGATAAACATTTCCTCCAGGTTCCTCCTGTTGTACTTGATATATCTGGATATATCCACTAGAATTTGAAATAAAGTTCTGTGGTTTTGAACAATGTAGTGATGAAGAACAAGATAATAAAAATAAAAACAATAAAAAGAAGTGTTAATTATACCAGAATCTCATATTTACGCTCCCTGGAAACGCTGATAAATACAAGCATGCACTCAGATTTTCTAAAAAACACAGAATGTGTGTTTACACTTATATACGTGTTTCCAGGGTTCCAAACTTCCCTATGGTGACCTTTTCTCTCTTTTCCTTCTGTTTCTGGGCCTGATGTGTGTGTGTGTGTGTGTGTGTGTGTGTGACGGCGAGTGATTAATACCCCAGGAGATCGTGTGACATTTGATTTGGCGTGGCGTGGCTGGGGAGGCGCTTACTCAGCACCGGCGTAAATCCACCTCGCTGATGGAGTGAAGGGCTCGATGAAAAACACCAGTGACCCTGACGACGGAGCCAAAATGGAAAGCCTGATGCTGAAGACGTAAAATGCAAATTCAGTTAATTTCAAGATGTGCAATGTTTTTTTTTAACGATGTGCGTGAGGGACAAATAACCTGCAGTTCTTGGCTTGAACATTATTAATAAAATATGCACATTTGCAAAATGTAGTTTAAGCATAAATAAAACAACATTTCCATCGTGACCTTGGAAACGGCAGCAGATAAAAGTGAATCAATCCTGGGATTTATTTAAAAACACAGAACGACAACGACAGCAAGTAAATGGACCTTGAGGAGAGATTGCACTTTGCTCACACTTGATTTGTTGATGCATCCCATTAAGACACACATGTTTTTACGGTGTTTTATTTCCAGTTTGTGTGTCACGTGTAACGCTCCTCACCACGCGTGGAATCGATGAACATGGCAGCTCCCATATCTGGAATCATTTGTTTGAGATAGACCCGTGATTGGTCGGGCGTGCGTATCGACGGGACCTTGATACTCCATCCCCCCCAAACCCTCGTTTCGAATGTGCAAGACGTCGTCCGGGATATTTTAGCTTCATTTCTGAAAAGTGGGAGGAAGTGGAGCCTCCATCTTTATTTACAGTCGATGAAGAACTGTCCACGAATATGTTTCCGCTCTCCGATCCAACCAGGCCGACGCTGCAGCTGTGATGGCGACCAGGCGTCCTGTGCCTCAAACACTTGAGAGTCAGCAGAGAGCCTCCTCCTTCTCCTCCTCCTTCCTCCTCCTTCCTCCTCCTCCTCCTCCTCAGTCCTTCAGCGTCCGCCAGCCGCAGCGGCCTCTGTGTCACTTTGTTGTGATTTATTCATAGCTGCACCACAGAGAGAAAGATCAATAGTTTCTGACAGAAAAATGAATTACTGTCAGGCCACTGTGGGGACGAGGAAAGAGAGAAGTTCACCGTGAGTTCAGAGGAGATGTGAAAGTTGAGGAGGCCTGTGCCAGAAGTCTGCCGCTCGCTTCATCTAAAGCAACTTAAACACTCACATTATCAGCTTTAATTACGGCGGCCTGCCAGCGGTAATATGTCACGTTACGTTTCTGTTACACCTTGAAAATTGGCTGCTGGCATCCAACTTACTTTGAAGCGCTTGTTTCCTTCCGGGCTCGGTGTAAACTGCTGCTGATAACGGGGATTAAAGAGCGATTTATTTTGCATTTGCATTCTTGGCTCGCGAGTTTGCAAATGTCAGCAAACGGGACGAGCAGCTAACGGCGGTGGACTGAGGCCGCTGGCGGGCGAACGTGACAGCGAACAAAGCTGCTGGCATCGTGCAGCGTTCCAGTACTTGAAATTTGTCTTTCACACATTTGTCCAATTAACAGTCATGGAGTCACAACAGGCCAAAAGTCAATGCTCATTATCGGTATACGTTCAGTGACAACTTCGAAGGAGCTGCCTCACGTGGCATCATCCATTTCCCAAGATCTCTGCAATGGTGAGATCAGTATATGAGTACAGGTGGAGTAGTGGTGAGAAAAGTACTCAGGAGTACTCAAATCTTAATGCAACAGTGTAGAAATACTCACAATTGTGCATTCTGTGTGTAAGTCTGTCCCGATTCTGCGTAGTTCATGTTCACGACATTCAAATATGATCTGTTCATGCAGGTGTTGCTCCATAAAGAACCCGGTGTGTTCACTGCTCTTATATTTTTGATGCTGCTCGTTCTTCATGCTGGGAATTCATTGCAAAAATAAGACAGAGAATGAAAAACCACTTAGTGACAATTTGACGATAAAAGCTCCAACATCTTCAGCGTCCTGGCGTCCACTGTTTGACTTGTAGGTAAGATGATTTGAAATTTTCCTGACCAGTGGTTTCTCCTTCACTCATGCATTCACCGAAACGTTTGAGGTGTTTTTCTGACTCGACTGCAGCAGCAGCACATCCTCCTCATCCTCCTTTTCACTCCATTTCCTCCGATGCACTGAAGATAAATCAGGTGCCATGAGTCAACTGATGTGTGGGGAAATAAATGGGCCATTTGCTGAACAAATTCATTTTTCCAGTAAAGTACACTGACTGCTGCCTTCTCCTTCTCCTTCTCCTTCTTCTTCTACGGCTGCAGCTCGAGGTTTGTCACTTCATCCTCCCTCTGTCTCCACTTTACCCTGACGAAAGTCTGTTCTGCGATTGGACGAGAGCAGGCGCCAACGCACATCAACACGTCTGTGCTCTGTCAGGCCTCGTCTGCCAGAGGCCCCGGTGAACAGGTGTGTTCTGCTAACAAACTAGCGGGAGAACCGACTCTGCTTTTATTGTGTTCTCTCTATTATCCATCTCCCTCTCTCTTGCTTTTCTGTTCCCTCTGTTCGCTCCTCGCCAAACAAGCTCCGTCAAATTCCGTTTGAGTTAAAAAAGGTTGAACCGGCAGGAAATCAGAGGCGACGCAGATGAAGCCACAGAGGAAAAAAGAAAGACTGCAAGAGATGTAATTCACACCGTGTGATTAGATTAAACGTTTGCATCCATCACTGTCGACGCCTTTTGTCTTTTCTCCCCCCCCCCCCCCTTGATGGGATGGTTTGTCGGTTGCGCCACGATGATCAACACTGAAATGTGGAGCCTGGGGGGGGGGGGGGGGGGGGGGGGGGGGCTTTGGGCCTGTTGGACGTCTTTCTTGCTTTCTGCTGTAATTTGATTGCTAAGATGCTGCGTGGCAGAAATCCAGTGAGAATGTGGCTGGAAATATTAAATCACGGTGAAGATTTAGAGCCTTGGACCAACAAAAACATCTATAAAATACTGGAGGGGACAGAGAGAAGTAAAGTGATCCAGTAAAGTATTATGAAATACTTTATGCTTCGTTGCCACTTTGAGGATAAGTGATAAGATAAGATGGGATCTACCTTTATTGATCCTCAGTGGAAGAAATGTGCAAATGACACAGCAGCTCCAGAAAGTAGCAGCACAAGGAGAAATATAGTTGGAATAAAAATACAAATAGAAAAAGAAATGCCGTACACAATAAAGTCGAAATGATGCAATATATGCACAAGGTTGTTCGGGATCAAAGTTGTGTTATTGTGCATTTACATTCTTGTTGTGAAATGTTGACCGATGATACAGAAGTTTTCCTACAAAAATAAGAAAACGATATAATATATAAACTAATACATGAAAACTTAACAGGACCCTGGGGGCCTGCAGCAAATAATAAGGAGGCTTCACAGATAAACAAGACGGATATTATTAGAACAAGTGTTTCATTATTTACCACAAAGCGTCTGGCGGCTACATGGAAATGATAAAACAAACGATTAAAGCGATTACAACATTAAAGCTGCAAATCAGCAGCATTAGAGTGCGAGAGAAATAAACTGAATTAAACACAATATTCACAAATTCACTGCATGTAAACTCACTTAATTTGAAATGTAAGTGGAGTGGATGTTGTGTCAGGTTATTGAAGATAATCACACATTACAGTCAAACATCAATGTCACCGTGTCTTCCTGAACGCCTGCTTGCTCCTCAAACGGATTAGCTTCTAAATTATCCCTCTTCACGGACTCACTCGAAAATGTATGAGAACGTCATTCATTCGGCTCCGCATAAATATTTTAGTCCGGTTAGTCACTGAGGCACAGCTCCGACTGTAAATCAAAACTTGCCCACGAGTATTTGCACTGTACGTATGTATTGCGCGTGAGTGTTTGCGAGCGGGCTTTTAAAACAGAATATTAAAACATTAAAGTTGACAGGAAGACAGAGTGCGCGGCGCCGGGGCGCTGTGGATAATTGAAATGCCAAAATCCTCAAGATGGCGGCTTCATTTTTAACTTGAATTTACAGCTTCCATCACAAGCCATTAATGCTGGAAATACTTTATGAGGGAGCCGCGAGGGAATTTATTTATCTGAGCGAATAAACCAGTCATCTGGAAGTTGACAGAAACAAGGTCTCGCTTGCCTTTAAGACGCTCGTCACCACGGGAGGAAAAGAGGCAGCGCGGGACGGCGTGGATTCATCTCACCTGCAACGTTAATGCCTTTAATTCTGCTTCACATGACACTTTCTCATGGGGATAGAGCACGAGCCTTGGAACTCCACTTTTCTTCAGAGTGCACGAATCCAAGTGGAAAATGGACCAATGTTGTAAAAATGATCAATGTGGGAGAAAATGCTGTGCGACTGTATTTGAGAAAGAAGAAACTCAGACAGAGTCAGTGTGAATGTCACGTGCTCACACTGGTTGGGCAGCGGTTTACTGGCCATTGGAAGAACTGGGACAAATCGCAGTGGGCATCAGGGTTGGATCATCAAAACAAATCTTCTTTGTGTGCAGGTCGTCGAACCACCAAGCTGCAGGTTGGTGGTTCGATCCCCTCGCTCAGGTGTCCTTGCACGAGACCAATTTATTGACCCTGACAGCGATTTGATGTGCACAGTTTGCACGTGGCAGCGCTGCATGTGTGTCACTACAAATATAATAAAAGCAAAAAGAAGTATTTTAAAAAGTTCTGATTGTAAAGATACTGATACAGATAAATACGACAAGATAACATGAATGTTTCACGGTGCATTACGTGGTCGAACAGGGAATACTGTTTCTTGATGACCTTGTGTATCTGATGTTTAATTATCTTCATGGCAGTAGAACCTTATCTTGGACACTGTAGTCTGATGATACAAGTGTCTGCATCAACATTCTGAAACGTTGAGGATCACGGAAGTTTGAAGAGAGAGAGAGAGAAAGAAAGTGAAGCAAACAGAAAAACTAATCAACGAGACAAACTAAAGGACATCACAGAGAAAGTAATGAGAGCGAGTCTCACACGCGCTGCTCGTCTTCTCTCCTGATCAATATCTGACGTTCCTGCTCAGTTTATTTTCATTTTTCTCAGCGAACACAACAGACACACTCTTATCACCTCTGTGAGTTATATGGTCTCCACAGAGAGCGGTGGGAAAAAAGGTCGATGGAATGAATCCCCCCCAGCGACTCTTCGGTCTGTCACACGTCACCTTGTTCCAGTGGTCGAATAGGATTCCCCCTTTATTCCAAAGAACATAATAAGAATTTCAATTTGAGATAAGCTGCGAGCAGAGCAGCCGACAGGACTTAAAGATGATATTCAATCCAGTCAGGTGAGATTACAGCTCCAGATCTCTGCTGCTGGGAAGCATTCGCTTCAACAAACAAACTTAAGTAATCCTGCGAGTTTGTCAGTTTTTGAAGTTTTTCAGTGTAAAGAAAGTGTTTGAAAACTCATCAAAGCACCAACGCAGTGGTTCATAAACTTTTTAATGCCGTGGCGCCCTCTCACTGGGAGTTTAACACCGTCCACAGCTGTTATAAGAATTTATTTTATGTGCGTTTCGCTGACGCAACAAATAATATTGAAATTAAACAATAAAACCTGTGTTTAGTGAAGTATATGATCAGTCTCGCAGCAGATTAGCAGCTAAAACATGAACTTTAAATATATCAAATAAAAAAGAACTGCGCTCTACATTAAAATCAGTTTCTTTCAAATTGTTATTTCACTTTATCTCATGAGACATATATATATATATATATATTTTACACAGCAATGAAGCTTATCTCAGCTTCTCAACCTGAAATGTAGAACTGTGGAAACACGCAGGGACTGCAGCGTCGCGCGACGGTGGTCGGTTGTTTCTCATCAAACTTGAGCATGTGGTGCGGTTACCATGACAACAGCCCCATCCTCGCCTGTCGAGGCCGTCGTGACATCAGAGGGCGTCACAGTTCGGGCACAGGAGGTCTCGACGTCCTGGACATCAGAAGAAGAAGTGGAAGAAGAGAATGATCAGAGGGGGTCAGAGGTCATCGACGACTTCTTCTGCATGAACACACACACACACACACACACACACGCACATACACACACACACACACACACACACACACACACAGCCAGTGAGCGTGGTGTTAACATGAAAAATCAATTTGCGCTGCAGATGCATCGAGGTGCTGCTGCATTCACCTCTCGGCTCTTGTGAAACTGTCGGATGATTTTCGGCTGAGCTCTGAAGAAAGGAAAGATTTTTTTTTGTCTGTCACGACTTCTGCAGGGAATCTTAAAACTGACACTTGTCTCATATCAGAGAAAACATGAGTTCGCTCCATTTGAGTTTCCCCTGGTTGTTTTTTTTCATGTCCTGTGTTGTGTGAAAGTCAAAACACTGAACTTTTTCCATTTTAATAAATTCATAATCAACGTCCTGTCACAAGTTACAAAAAAATCTTTCATCAAAAAATATGAAAAAGTATTGATATTTCAGAAACCACCCTGTTTGTCTTGGTGTCTCTGCAGACACCAGTGTTCACGTACGTTTTGTCATCCTTTGTTAAGATTGTCACCGCTGCAGCGACGTGTTGCCTCGCTGCCGTCTCCAGGACGTGGGACTCTGTGACAGGATGTAATTACGCTGTCTATTTGTCTCTGTCTGTCTGTATCCATAACTACTAGAGTCTGGAAAAGTAATGGACAGAAACTCCGTGAAGTGTGCACAGTGCGCGTATCTACACCATTACTGTCAACAGTCTTCACTCTGAGCGTTTTTAGGAACTCTGCTGCACATTGGTCGACGGAAGGAGGGGAACGAGGTTCAACGGAGGCGCTGCTTGTTGTTTCAGTGGCTTTTCCTCCAAAGTTTTTGGTGGAGAAGAAGAGAAGACAAACCGTGCACTTTGTGGTCCACTGAGAGGCCGATGCTTTTCTATGGTCTACCCCAAAAAACGCAATTAATCATCTACAGTTAGTTGAGAACTCATTTTCATTTTGATTTATTTATAATTTATTGTTTTATTTAGCTATATAAATTCCATTGAATGAGTTTTGGGGGTGAAACAGTTAATAAAAGCTTCAGTTCAACACAGACGACGACGTTTCGCCTCTTGGATAAAAACAAACGTGAGTGTTTTATTTTCAGAAACACGTTCGCAGAAAGTGACGGCAGTGAAGCCAAACTACTTCCAACAGAGCTCAGCCTCAAAGAACCACAGAGACTCCAAATGAGGCTCAGGCTGCTGAGGGCCGGGGCAGCGTCCTGGTGTAAAAGGTCTCACTGTTCCGCCGAGGGCATCGAAACTTTCATCTCGGCACTTCAGATCGTAGCTGGATTCACCTGGGCTCAGAGACGCAGCGAAGATCCGATCAACGCGACCTCGACACGTCAGGCAGGAGGACAAAGACATAATCAATGTCCTATTTCTGTCCCCATCGTTATTTTTATTGTTTCAGGTTGATTTTACGACTGAAATCTAAACCTTGTCATCTTAATGACCAGTCACAGATGAGTCGATAAAAGTGTTGATATACTCGTCTGAGTCACCTTTAGTTAATCCCTCAGAGCGTTGAGCTTAAAGAACTGGGAGTGGTTGACTCTGCGTTTCCCCAACTTTTATGCATGTTAAAAAAAAGGATGTTAAAATATATATATCATACAATTACAGCTAAATGCAAAGGAAATGTCTTAACTCAAATCCCCCCCATGACATGGAGGAACATGGTTCAGCCCAATCAGCTGCCTGCAGTATGTAAGACTCCTCCCCCCTCTGCCGAGACTTTTGTTGAACCAGGAAGTGACCTCCCCTCGTGACCTCAGGTAACACAAAGAAACGCAGCACTGATTTACTTTAGTATTAAGGACAAACAAATACAGAGGACAAGAAACAAAGTTGAATCACTTGAAGTTGTTATACTGCAAATTAAATTAAATTGGGTTATAAGTGAGAAAAATGTGTCGAGGTGACATTTAGCAACACTGTGAACTTGGTGAATAATCTTCCACGGGATCGACAGCATGTTTAATTCTCCCTGCGTGGCAGAGATGAGATCTGATGAGATCTATGACTGTAATCCAGTAATTCAAGCGCGGCACGTAATCTGAATTCAGAATAATTTAAGAGCCGGATCACCGTCTCCTCTGAGGAGCTGGAACAGGAGATAAGACCTCAGTGAGGTTAAGCCTCTGGATTGATGGTGAAAATTGAGGACCTGAAGCGACGGACTGAGACATAGAGACGGATCAGAGTTGTCTCCCTCTCTCTCTCCGCCACTCAAGACCTTTTCAGATTTATCTTCTCCTAATCGCCCATGGGGCCGAATCGTCTCAGACTTATCACAGGAACGGGTATTTAGAAATAAAACTTCAGATCCTGGTGTGCAGGTTGTGATCTGCTGCAGATCTTTCTCACAGGCACTAAAATAAATCCAGAACCTTTATTGGTTCACGATTCATCAACTCTGATAAAGTGGAGGATTCATTCTGCTGTTTGTTTGTAAGCCTAGGGATATTTTGGCGACCAGTCCAGGGTGGACAGGAATTGACTCAACCCCCCATGAGCCTTGTGGAATAAGCTGTAAAGATAAATCAGTGTCTGAAAAAATTCACTTACTACGACTACGTGTACTGTGAAATCACGGTTTAGTTTAAAAGTGGAAGTTATTTGTATTCACCCTGAAAAGCTGAGCTGGAGCTACTTCTGTCTCAGTGTTGGCTGCAACATGGGCCACAAGATGGCGCTGTGTGCTGCCCGATGTGCCTTTAAGTGGACTCACAACATCTGCAGCCTCCCTCTGTTTATTTATGAGACAGTGACATCTATTTAAATCACGGTCAGATTCATTTTATTCGCTCGGTGGCATCCATCCAGATAAGTGGAACATGAACGGAGACGGAGATCTGTGGGCCAGACGGTGAAAGTTAATTTATTGGGCCAAATATTCGACTCATTAAGAGATTTAATGAGACGAGGCTTAATTAAAAGTTCATGTAAGCTTCTGAAAAGTCAGTTCTAAAGTCTCTTAAACGACATTTTGCAACCGAATCATGGGAACCTGAAGTGGAGTCACCAATGACGTGAAGATCACCAGGTTCTCTGTGATTCATTGAGCTCAAACAAAACATCAAATCCTCTCGATGGACAGAACTTTAGTGGAGGAAAGTGGACGTAAGGATTCAGGCCTTGAACAAAGCTTCCACATCGACACTGCAGAACAAAGATGTTGTGTAATTATAACGATTAGATAAAACGAAATACATCAAAATGATTAGATTCTGTGACACACTGCTGCTCTATTCATGGCGTCCTTACTTCTGCAAATGTGATTCATGCCTGCCTGTGTTTTTGCAAATCACAGTTTGAGATCATTTGTTGCGTATAAGCTGAAAAGTGCAGATTTCTAAGTGGAGCTTGGTTTTCGCATTGGAATCAGTGAGGACGTGGAGGCAGTGTTGTGATCCTGAACGCTCCTCTGGGACTTTTTCCTCTCAGTGTTTTTTTTTTTTTTTTTTTGTGCTTCTTTGAGCTGGACACAAGTCACAGACCGAGGGATGCTGGATTGTGGCGATCTCCCACGTTACCTGAGCCGAATGACGCCCCATGCGTGCGCGCTGATCGCCTCCAGTGTGTAGCAGCCTGATGCTGATGATGCCGTCTGGTGTATCAGCGCTGTGATGCTGATGCTGCTGGATGCAGCTGGATGCTGATGCTGCTGCTGCTGCTGCTGCTGCTGCACGGTGGCGCAGCCCAGATCCAACTGAGGGGTTTGAGGATGGAGACGTGGAGACAGCGGGTGTGTTAGTAGCTCGCAGCCGGGGTGGAATAACCCACCGGAGCCTCAGCGCGCACCCGTGATGTGGATCTGCTCCGTCCCCGCGTCCCTACGTTGATGAACCCGGCTGCTTCGCACTCATCGGACCGAGAAGTCGGGATTTCACTCTCGCTTGGATCAGCGTCTCCTCAACTTACCTGAGGTGATGGCTCCTGCTTCTTACCGCCTATGAGCCGCTGAGGATTTAAACACCAAACTTTGGATTCCCCCTCTCTGGATGTATGCGCAGCTGTAGATTTGGAGATGCACGCGCCTGGGTTGACGCTCCTTCTGGATGGATGCTGTCAGTGTTGCCGCGGCTGTTCCGGCACCTGAATTCGCCCAGTGGACACCTGATCCCCGCGAGCCTCCCTCACGCGTAAACCCCTCCTGGTCCTCGGTGCATGTGGAAAGTTTGCGGGACGCGCTGGAGGATGAAGGCAGCGCAGCCGGTGTGGCTCAGTGGAAGTCTCCTGCACGTGGTTTAAACAGATCTTCATAGAAATCCGCGGATGCGTTTGTGGAACAACTTGGAGAATGCTTTTCCAAACTGTGAGTGATTCCTGCTCGGGCTGGAGGGAAGAGCAGCGGACACCACGATCCCTTCCCGGGAAAACAGGTGTTCCCGCGGGAACAGGTAAAGACGAAACTCCACCATCATGTCACCGTGAATATACAAAGAGATAAATACATGAGAAAACAAATAATTGTACATACAAGCTGCACACTCTATTTAGATTTAAAGCTGCATCTCATCCAACACGTTGTTACTTGTGACTTCAGCAACAAACGTGTATCTTAGTCTGGACCAGACTTCTGTGTTTTCTACTTTAGTGTACATTATATTGCACTTTTCAGAAACACATCAGTGCTGAATTGGCAAACTTAATATCTACTCTGTGAATGTAATGAATAAGGTTCCATGTAAGTAATTCTTCCATAACGAGTGAATTCTTGTAAATATGCAATCATGTTGAATGAGGTAAATAGCTGTCAACATATAATATGTCTGTGATTGACATTAGTAGATTAGATGATGATAAATAAGATTAAATTAAATCAAATTGAATTATTGAGCATTTAAAAAACGTCACTGACTCGGGCAACGACTGATGATTTGCAAAATGCAGGACATCATGATTTTAGCGGAGCCTCAACCTTTATCTGTTTTATCGGCTTCATTTGAAAACTAATGATATTTACCAGAGGAGGAGAGTTGGGAGGTAAAAGCTGCCCATGCTGGTTGTTGGTTTTCCAGCAGTTTAGAGCTGCAGCTTAACATGTTCCTCTCATTAACACTGTTAACCTGCACACTGTAAATGCATTGAATGGAACGTTAACAGCACTGTTGAGCTGCACAGCTGATGCTGAATCATCATTCATAGAGTTCTGTGAATTTGTTGCAGGAGATGAATAATCTGTATAAGAAAACGGATTTGTCATTAATAGAGATTACAGCCCAGACAACAGTAAATTATATCGAGTAATTACAGAGATTCATTGAGATGAATTTCGGTGCTTGTCTGCTCAGTGCGTTTAAATCATTTTGATTCACCGACTTATGATGATTCACAAGAAGTTCTGATGGGACGTCATTAATAAAACTGGAGATGGAGTGTATATTCCAACAATGAAGATCAAACCTGACAGGACTCAGCTTTCATCAGCATCATAATACAATGATTTAACTTTGGTTTTCTATTGGTATTAAGTTTTCCTTGTTTTGAAAATGCTGACTAACTTACTGTTAATTTCTTTCTTCTTTTAGTGACTCCAGATCCCAAAATGCCGAGCTGTGGATAGAGAGTCCGCCCTGTGGGTCGAGCTGACCTGTGGCTACCTCCCTGCTCCCCTCCTCCTCCTCCTCATCTCCTCCTTTTTTTCCTCCTTTCATTAATTAACCCTTATCCTCACCTCCTGCTCCTCTTGTTCCTCCCTCCTGTCCTCTCTCCTCCCCTCATCCTCTTCACCTCTGCCCCTGAACCCACCAACTCCTCCTCTTCCTCCCCCCGCAGCACACATGCAGGCCAAGAAGCGGTACCTGCTCGTGTCTGTGGGGGCCGGTCTTCTCTTCCTCGTCTACCTGTGGGGTCTGCAAATCGGGGAGTTCCAGCAGCAGCCGTACCAATACCGCCAGTTACCCCAGGACCCGCAGTACCACCAGTATCAGCAGGAGTACTTCCACCAGACCCAGGACGTGTACCAGCCCCAGAGGAGTCCGTCCAGACCCCCCAGGCACTGGCCGGAGTCGACGGAGCTGCTGGAACCGTACCTGGAGGGGGGAGAGCAGGAGGTAGACTGGATCAGCTTAGAGGAAAACAAACTATCACCAGCTTCGTTAGCTGAAAACAAAAAACTCCTTCAAAAAAGTCCTTCATTCACATTCACAGAAACATTTACTCATCAAATATGAGTGTATGATGCGCCGGGGCCCTTTTGTTAGTGTTATTTTAAATCATCAAAGACGAATATACATTTTCATTCTAAACGAAAGCTCTATTAAATCATTTCTGGTGGGTTCACAGATGAATGATGAGTTTGTTTAGATTCAAAGCTCGAAGGAACAAGATGAGATGATTAAACAAATTTAACTTTATTTCCCCTGTTCTTTTGTTCTTTGGATTTTCATTTGAGTCTGCAGCAAATTGCTCATGACTCATAAATATCAGTCCCTTAAACAAGTCTGATCTTTTTCATTGAGATGAATTAACTCTGAGAAATCAAAGAAAATCTTGCAACGTTAAAGAAAGTGGAAAAAAAAAACACACATCCCACATCTTTCCACTGAATTAATCTCGCTTACAACCAAACAAACGAACAGGAAAACTTAGTGAAAGACTTAGAAGATAAGTTTCTGAAAGACAAATACAGACGAGGACATGGTTAAGAAATTAACAGAATTATAAAACAGAATCCTGAGTTAAGAGTAAGGTGACACTTTTAATTAGATTTAAAATGATCGATGGTGCATTGGAGACTGTTTCCGAGCTTGTGGGCAGAGACAAAGAAAGATCAGTCTTCTTTGATGCAACAATTGTATTGTAAAGTGTAGAAATACATCATAAATACAGTATATTAACAACAGGAACGTGTACTAATTTGATTGGAAACCCTGTGTTGCAGTGAAAATTGAAAGTTGAGAACAATCCTGCAGTTTCTGCTAAAAGCCTTGTTGGATTCATTCAGTGGATTCTCTCATGATTTGTATGTAAAGAGACTGGGGACATTTGGAATGAAATAAAGATGCAACGAAGGGTCCCCAGGGTCAGGATTTGAACGCCTCAACCATTAAGCTGCGTCGCCGCCTGAGCACCACCACACGAGCCATGACACGGAGCCGCGAGTTGAAATTGCCTCGTTTTAAACGGGAAGGTGTAACAGAGTATCACTGCTTTAGAGGAATCAAATGCAATCTCCATTCGTCTCCTCGTCTGGGAGGGTTAGCAGAAGTGCTGCAGCTCAGTCGTGTGACAAATCAATGAAACCCAGAGACGCAGAGAAGCAATTCACAGCTGAAGTATAGTACGAGTGTTTCGTGATGAACTGCTCAGTTCATTTGTGTTTTGGACAAAGTTAAGATGAGCGATGACACTAGATGTAACGTTCCTGTATTTGGGATGGTGATGACTTTGTGTGTTTACAGGAGGACAGCCCTCAGCTTCATCACCAGCACACCTCCCCTCGGGAACGACGGGCCATCCGCGACAACATCTACAAGAACAAGCGCTGCCGCATGGAAACCTGCTTCGACTTTGCTCGCTGCCAGTCGGGCTTCAGGGTTTACGTCTACCCTCCGCAGAGAGGGGACGAGATCTCCGAGACCTACCAGAAGATCCTGGCGTCCGTGGAAGAGTCTCGCTTCCACACCACGGACCCTCAGCGGGCCTGCCTCTTCATTCTGGCCGTGGACACACTGGACAGGGACCAGCTCTCTGCTCAGTACGTGCAGAATGTCAGGTCCCGCATCCAGAGCCTGCCGACGTGGAACGATGGCAGGAACCACCTCATTTTCAACCTCTACTCCGGCACCTGGCCGGACTACACAGAGGATCTGGGCTTCGAGGTGGGCCAGGCCATGTTGGCCAAGGCCAGCGCTGACGTGGTCAACTTCCGACCAAACTTTGATATCTCCATCCCTCTGTTCTCCAAGGATCACCACCTTAAGGGAGGGGGGATAGGTTATCTGACTCTCAACGAGGCGCCACCTTCCAGGAAATACCTGCTGGTTTTCAAAGGGAAGCGGTACCTCACTGGCATTGGGTCTGAGACCAGGAACGCTCTGTATCACATCCACAACGGGGAAGATATTATTCTGCTGACCACGTGCAAACACGGCAAAGACTGGGAGAAGCACAAGGACTCTCGCTGTGACAGAGATAATGAAGAATACTCAAAGTAAGTTTTCATCTCTTTTTCACCGTCTCTGCTGGTTCTGGGCTCGCGTTTATTTCAATTTGAGCATCGGGAGATATTGGTTTCTCAAGTTTTATGAAATCACATAACTCCTGTGAAGAAAAACCTGTGATTCTCTGACATTTCTATCCTATTTTGTCGCTGCAGAATTGCTTGTCACTGCTTCTCTGTCCTGCACAGAGGGCAGAGGGCCTTGGATTTACCCGACACGTTGCAGTTAACTTATTATCAGGTCTTATTTGCTGTTGGTTATTTCAAATGCAGCGTGTTTGTGCATCATTATAGCTCAGCTGCAGTGCTTCCTGTGTGTGTGTGTGTTATTGTTTAATGGCTGAAATCGTCTCGTCTTTATTTGAGCTAAAACAGCTTCGGTACATATTTCACAGTTGTCAGGGGAGTTGGGCTTCGCTGTTGCTGTGCTCCAGAGACAAAATGCTCTAAACATGCAAGTGTGTGTGTGTGAGAGAGAGAGAGAGAGAAAGGGAAGAAGAGGTGGAGGGGAGGCATCAACTGTCGAGAAAAAAGGAAAGCTCAGCAGTTGGTCGATAGAAAAGTGATCTGAGCTGAGAAAAGTTCGGCTTTTCAAAATTTTAGCAGCAGCCGACAGCTGAAAGTCTGGAAAACCGTTACACGAGGAGCGAGACGTGAACAACATTGCCAACTTCTCTCACGTTTTCCCAGATGTGTTGACCCGAGTGAAATCTGTTGCATATTTTAGGTTTAGAAAGAATAAAAAGCTGTGGATCCAGAAACCTGCAAATGATCGTGCACCACAGACGGTGTGAATAAAGATGGATGGCAGGGCAGCTCCCCCCACCCTGCAGCACGTTAAATAAAAACAATTTCCAAGAGGAGTTCTGTCATTTTTAGTTCTAAGTTTAATTTGACCCGATGATTGATCGCGTTTTTTTAAAAGCAGGTTACTTTGGCTTCACCTCTGGATCTTAGTCGTCCATCTTTATTCATGTACAGTCTATGGTCCAGTCCTTAAAGCTCAACTGTTTCCTTCCTGAGGTCAGATTAATGGAGGTGATCAGCAGGGTTGATCGTGATATTTTCTTTTTCCCTCCCTGACGTTGGGACATGCTGTTCTGATTAACTCCTGTACGTGTGATGGATGGTGATTGAATGTGACTCATTGATTATTGCCACTCGCTGACTATAGAGTGCCACACATCAACACTTACAGGTTGTCATCTCTTGATTAACTTGGGAAGTTCTCTGCTCATTTTTTTTTACCCCTTCCGGTTAATTTGATATTTTCTGTAAAATTATAATAAGTAATAATTTCCTCTGACGTGAGAAGCAGCACTGAAGGAGTCTCGGATATAAAACTCTGCGAGAAACCCTTCAGTCGGTGGCTGCAAATTATTTACAACCAGGTTCGAGGGAATGGGACTTTATTAAAATGTATTTTAATGTGGTTAAATCATTTTCGTTCACTTAAAATGTGGAGCTATGCACATAACGGATCATATTTCCCCTTTTGCTCATCTGATGTGACGTTAACGGCCTCAAGTTAAAGCTAAAAGACAGAAATCAACCTTTCTTAAATCTGCAATATGCAACGTCCTGTGATTTAAAAAAAACAAAAGGAAACGCTGAATGGTTTTTTTTTCGCAATCAACTTTACAGTGACGCGTTTGTCTTGAATGGCAAACTGTGAATGAACCAGATGTTTCCATTCAGAAATGTGTCTGTGTTGAGCAGCTTTTGTCTTTTAGTTTCATTTAGGTGAAACGATTCATCTATAAACTGTGTTATTTTGCAGAATCTGCTGTTTAAAAGACAAAGGGTTAAAGTGCTTCAGAGTCTTTTGTCTGCCTCAGTCTGCAGTTTCTGATATCCAATACCAAAATCAAGGAGCTCATTCTTACAGCGGAACTGAGTTTATCGCTCCGTAGTGCTTTAATTTCTCATTTCTCTTCCTTCTCTCATCCCCGTTTGTCATTGATTCAATGAGTTTATTTAACAGCTTATTTCAAGGACACGGCGGAACGCAGCAGTTCAGAAACACAGAGGTTTAAAAACTCTGAACTGAGCCGTTTCCCAGCTCCTGTTTGTTTTTTACTCATAGGAGGCTTTAACCAAAAAACGCCGAACGGGGCGACCTCATGTGTTGTCGAAGAAACTTGAATAAGGAGATCCATGCTTGAAAAAGGAAATAATGATCAGGTCATCAGGTGTTAAAATTGAGGAACCAGAGTTACGGAGATGCTCTTCGTAACAGTTTCAAGGTCAAACTTGTCCAAGGTCACAGGAAACCGAGGGTCGGAAATGAGGATCACATATTCTCACAGTTGGATTTGAGGGGGAAACATTTGTCAGAATATTATTTAAGTAAACAAAGTGTTTTTAATTTAACGTAGGCGTTGTTAAGCATCTTACCAAGCACTGGTCATTGACGTTGAAAAGAATCTGCTGCATCTGACCGAAGGAACAAGCCTCGTGCTTTTATACCCACGAGCACAGAGGTGTGTTCCTGAGAGCCTCTCTGACTCATCTTCATCTGTGAACTCACGCGGCTCCACGATCTTTTGAATCTGGAGTTTGTGGCTGAAAAGGCCTCTCGCCCGTTTGCAGCTGCCTGTTCTGGTGTTTTACACACGGCACATCGATACAGACATCACCCAGTGTGGTGCATGGGTGGGGGGGGGTGTCCCTGCTGCGAGGCTCCCTGATGGGAACAGAAACCAACAAGGATGTTGAAGCCTCTGGGAGGTCGATAATTGCCCTCCAATTGAATTAAGCTGTGAATGAAGGGGGTAGATAGAGATCTCACCTCCCACTGAGTGGCGCTGGATGGAACTGTTTTACTGTACATAGATAACAGCTCGCTAAACCAATTAGAGTCTCGCTGTACAGAAGCGTCTCCCCGAAGAATGTTTGATATCGCAGGGCTCCGTTTACACAGTTTAAGATGATTCATTCAGATCGCCGCCGCATCTTTCAAGATTTCTTTCATGGTCAATGCAGAGAAGAGGGAAGAAGACAGAGGAATGTGGATGAGAGGAGTCTGACTGTAAATCCATAAACATTTCCCTCCATCGCGTCTCCTCCGCTCATTGATGTCGTCTCTTTGTTCGTCTCTCTGTAGGACCTTGAAGTTATTTTAGCTCTTTACTCTTTCCCTCCTTCAGCTCTGCTTATCGACCACGTGGCAAGAAATGAAACATGGCCATTGACTTGTTTACACACAGACAGTTGAGGCATATAAGACAAATTTCAGTATCTTTCCATTTTTGTACGAACAAACGAACAAAAACTGAACATAGCGTAGAGAGTTATATTCTCTACTCTCATCTCTGTTTTGGTCTCCACCACATTCCGATCACATCTTCTTTGGAATCAGCCGTCAGACGAAGCTTGTGGCTGCTTTGTCACGTCCCTCCAGTGGTTAAATGATCTTCATTGTTGGACCCTGAAATCGGTCGTAGTGTTGCTAAGTTGTCGTTATGATCTGCACCTATTAGCGACTTGTCCTTCCAGCCCGTCCCAACAGAAAACCTCTTACACCTTCACCCCTGCCCTCAACGTCCATTCATCGTTCCTCAACATCCAATACATCAATTTCCATTAGAACCTTTAAATTGCATATTGCTCTGCGACTTTTGCACATAACAGTTTTCAACTATGTCCTCAATTTAGCTCATTGACCTGAAGACTGTGACCTTGTCTTTGTGACCTCTACCTATGTACATTCATTAGATAAACATGTTTTATTGTGTTCTACTTCCCTTGGGGATTTAAGGGGATTCTCTTCACTTGTTTTCTTCCTGGCATGAGACGTAATGTAAATATTTGACAGCTAATCTCCAATCAATCAATCAATCAATCAGTTCTTATTTTTTATAGCCCACATCCACAAATGTGCTTCTACCTCCAACCTTGACTGGAATTGTTTTTTTCAGGTTGCCGCAGAAGCTGTCGCACCCACATGCATAGTGAGGGCAGCAGAAAACATAAAGAAAATTTAGGAGTGGACCTTAAATAAAATGCTTTGTCTGACAGCTAAACTAATAGAATCACAAAAAAATATATATACACACACCAGCAGCAGCTGTGTTGCGTTGTGTCATTTATTATATACAATAATACACAACCTGCGTGCACCGTGCAGACATCAGGTTTCTGGGATGAGGCTATAATACAATCCCTGCTTTTCTGGAGCATTGGCGTGTTTCAGTGCTGGGAAATAGGACAGCGGTGAATTCCGACACACTGAGGTGCGTCAGCGCTGCTGTTATATATGGAGAGGATATAATGTACAACACAAACACGTCTCTGATCGTGATGGGCAGATATCTCGACACCCCAGAGCGACCTTGTCTTCCTCCAACGCACATGTTTACATCACATAAAGACATTGAATTAATAAGTTATAATTCTGCTTCCTCCGAGCAGAGTTTCTAATTTGACGCGTCCCAGTAAAAACACACAGATGGAAACACAGCTGCTGTCACATCTGTGAGTGTTTGGCAGCTGCAGAATTCAATATGTATGACAGAGGGAAAGGGTCTGAGTGTTAATTCAAACGTCAGCTGTGGTCATATGTGTGGCAGGCGCTGTGTGTGTAGTAGAGGAAGTCGTGTGTGTGTGTGTGTGTGTGTGTTCTTTTTTTAGTCATTTCTTCCCGGCCTTGTTGTGAGATGTTCTATTAAAGCACATCAAAAGTCAATGTCCTCTTTCCTTGTTGGCGCTTATCTCCCTCACTCTACTTCCCCCTCACTTCACCTTCCACCTCTCCCTTTTCTTTCTCCTCATCCTCTCCTCTTTCCCTTCCTCTCGCTCTTCCTCTTTTCTTCACCTGCTCTCTCGCCTGCCGAGCCGAACTAAACTGTGGAAAAGGTTTTACTGCTGTCTCAGTGCATCTCTGATGCAAGTCATGATGAAGAGCGCCATGAGGAATAATAACAACGGAGGCTGCCGGTTTCCAGGAGCCAGAATCAGGACTTTTCAAAGAACTTTGATGTGTGGCCGACTCGAGCACCTAATTAAAGAAACAAAAAGCCGCCTGTGCCAGCCTGTTTGTAAGAATGCACATGTGCACAGGAAGAAAAGGAAGTTAAATATTGCATCAGTGCATATTTTTGTGATGTTGCAACCATACTGCATTGATGTTGAGTGAAATCCTGCATATCTGCATCAAACACAAGGAGCGATTAAGACTTGTTTCTGTTTCTCTATCGAGTTTAATGTCCATCGATTTACACAATTTATTTCCAGCGCTTTTTATAGGCCTGTAAGAAATATTAGTGTCTTATATATCTTGAGTGTTGTTGGTTGCATTACTCCAGAGTTCACTTCTCTCTTGAATAGTTTATTTAACATTTTTTCTTCTTATGCAACAGTGCCGAGCTGCAGGAAGCTGAAAAGAATGAGTTGCAAACTCACAGTTCCCCTTCGGCCACACCTGGAAAAACAATATAAAAGTTATTGGGAATTATAAATAACAATCATGACGTGTTTTATATGCTGATGAAAATAATAACTCTGGACAAACGATACCCGTGGAGTGTGTGAGTGAGTGATTCTTTAAGAGCACCTGCAGATTCCTCACAGCAGAAGACGGCATCAATACATCGAAGGTTTCTCTCAAGGCTGGTTGGAGGGTAAAAAGAGTCTCTATTGATCAGGTCTGACTTTACCACTGAGGCCATTCAGCAGATGAATCGAGGTTAATGGTTGTTCTCGGTGTGTGAAAGCCAAACACGATTGGCATTAAGTGCGACGAGGCCTTGGCATCTGTTTGAGCTGACCCTCTGTCGGTCTTAATGGGAAAAAGAAGCAAATGTATCAGCGGCGAAAACAGCAAACGGACACACCGGCTGATCTTCAACATTTGTCCCATTGATTAAATTAACTTTTTGTGTTTAGAATAAATCAAAGTGTAGATTTGATCAATCCCAAACCTGCATTTAAGGTTGAATCTATTATTTAACACTAAACTGTGTGAACCCGCTCATCTGAGTTTTGCAAATTTAACTTTGAAGCCGTTTCAGCTGTTTCAACCCCTGAAACTCCAAAATGTGTTTTGTGGACACAAACACTCGTCATACTATCCATTCAACATTTGAATTAAACTGCAGTATTTCTCCTAACTGTAACCCAGGGAGCTTTGGTTTCCTGAATCATCCGTCTAAGCGGCACAGCCGAGGGATGGAGTTTGTTTAGTTGCCATGGAGCCATGCGTGGTCCAGCTTTTCATTCTCGTGAGAACTTTAAGGACCTCTCCTCCTCCTAAGTTTGCAAACAAGCTGGAAAACAACAAGTCTTTGCTCCTGAGGCCTTTTCTTTAACTCGATGTTTTTACTCTGCACATCCGAATAAAAACTCACTTTTTGAATCTCTCCTCCCAGAGAAGTGGTGAGCGTCCATTCCTCACCACAGTCGTAACGATGCACAGTGTAAGAACGATCCCTCTGTCGGGGGGGGAAACATTGCGTGGCGCTGCACCGTCTGTCTGAAGGTGGTCGTTTTCTGCAGCCGTACGAGGTGTTGCTCGCCGCTTTGCTCAGCCGCACGTCCCTCTCTCTCTCCCTGAATACCTAGACAATGGTCCGAAACACAATTCGACTCAATCATCTTCTCCCCCCTTCTCCTCCGCTGTCTCATTTCCGCCTCTCTTCCCACCTCACTCTCATCTCTTTGTTGTCTTTTTCTCGCTGCCTCCCTTCCTCCCACTCCCCTCTCTCCGTCTGTTAGTCAAGAACTGATGATCGGTTGAGTCGAGGTAAAGGTGCGCGGGTCGTTCCAGGATGTTTTCGCCATCCATCCTGAGCGAGGACAGAATTAGAGAGGCGGCTGAAGTAGTGTCACCGTGTGGCAGGATGGATTGCAGTGTGAATCCATCACGCTTCACGCAAACCGCTCTTTAGTTCGGACAAGTGAGAGAAAGACGGAGATGGAGACGGGGAAGTGTTGTTCCTGTGTGACTTTTCATTTGCTACGTGTCAACATGTACATTTGTCTCTGTAGTTGAGAGAAATGGTCCGAAAAGCGGAGGGCTGGTCATTTTCTTTGCTTCGGAGCTTCTCAAACATTTGCAGCCACGAGATCCTCAAACAAATGGTTTGTGTCGTTATATCTTTTGTTAGTTGTAGTTGCCTTCATCAAAGAGGACAGGATTTGGTATTTGAATGCAAAAACTACCAGCTGGATTAACACTTGAAGGGTGTGGTATGGGTCGGTGAAGTATTAATACGAGGATCTTGGTTGAGGATCCAGTTAAATATGTTTTTTTTTTTTCATGTTCTATGCAGCGTTTCCTACAAAATTCATTCTATTTATAGGCTGCGTGTGTGTGAACGCATGATTCTTCTTCCACAGGAATATTTGAGCAGTGCAACCTTTTGTTCTTGCAGCAGTTTGTTCTCAATCAGAAGCTGCTGACAACAAAATTAACCACAATTAAAACAATAAAAGTTTTATGATCTTATAGAAAAAAAACCTGCTGCTCTGCACACACACACACACACACAGACACAGACACACACACAGACACAGGCAACATGGCATCTGCTTGATTAGAAATAAGGTATCTAATAAATCAGGAGAATCTGAGCGACACATGCAGCCGTTTTCTTGCTGAATCTTAAAAAACGCGCATGAATACAAAGTGTGTGTAAAAACACACACATATGGAAGCTTGCGATGGAGGGAGGCGACTGTTTAATAGTTTCAGTATCGCTCCCCTCTCTCCATAACTCTGTCAGCAGGGATTTACAGCTCATTGGCTCTCATTATGAAAATGAAGTCCTCTGGCTATTCTCGGCCTGTGGACTTCTGCAGTGTCATGGTTTAGAGACGGAGGGAGACGCAGCTCCACAGAGGTGGAGACGACCACGGCTGGCAGAAGTTTCTGCACAATATTATATATATATATATTACTACTTTCTTTCTGTCTTTCCAGCTCCATTTTTCTCTTCCTCTGCTTGTTTCCTCTCCCCTCCCCACATCTTCTTACATTTCATCCATCCACCTCTGTTTTCATCATTTCATCTCCTGTCTTTTCCAACCCCGTCCCTCTCTCTTTTTCCTCACTCTCTACTCTCGTTTACTCACCCGCTCACTAGTTTCTTTTCTCCCTCATTTCTTCCTCACATCTCCGTCTCTCTCTCTCTCTCTGACACACTGTGAGGTTCGGTGTCGGTCCTGTAGCGCGACAGTGGGTTGAAAACAGATCGTTTTAAGGATGGGATCAGAAACAGAAACAGGAGTGTGTGTGTGTGTGTGTCTGTCTGTCTGTGTGTGTGTGTGTGTGTGTGTGTGTGTGTGTGTGTGTGTGTGTGTGTGTGTGTGTGTGTGTGTCTGTCTGTGTCTACTTGACGCCTGTTAGTTCATCCTCACATGCTGAGATGTGCTGGAGGGCAGAGCTGCCTCAACACACACAGTCATTAGCACAGAGCAGAAACAGCCTCGGGGTTGGCGAGGTGAAAATGGTGCGAGGCCTTTCGGCTCCTGACAGCTGAGTTTGTAACGCAGCGTTTCTCCGTCTGGTCTTTTCAGTGTGATTCAAGTTCTGTGGATTTTTGAAATATTGTTGTTTAAATACCTGTCGTCTCACGTTTAAATACACAGACCCTGCTCTGTGTTACGTGTAAGAAACCTACAGAATCTGCAAGTTCATCATTTCAAGTGACACCTTGAACGTCCTCATGTTATTTTCACATTGTCCTACTGAAGTTACAATCCCTCTGTCCGTCCCTCTGTCCGTCCCTCTGTCCGTACATCCATGTCCCGGCTGACATTGGGTGAGGGGTCAAATATGAATCTTATTTTCTAACAGGATGTTGACGTTGGGCCTCGATTGAGCGTTTGACCCTGATCCCGATCTGAAGCCTTTAAAATTCAATATCTGTCAATACAGGTCAGACTGACCCTGATACCAGTCCTAACGACCAGCTTACGTCATCTGTACCTACTAACAGTTATAGTTTAAAACCACGATATTTATTCACATTATCCGTTACGACAGGGAGGGAAAACAGTGGGTTAAAGCCTGGAGAGGTAAAAAATAAAGAAAACAACAGAAAAGTATTGATAAATGTACAGAACATTTACTCATTATTTGGCAAAAAGATTTATTTGACATTTTGCGTTTCCCTTTGTCCCGTTCCCGAATCATAAAAGTTAAGTCGCCCCACCCCCGTCGGTGGTCGCGCTGCTGTGTTGGCACATCTAACCTGTTCAAGTAATTGAATTGTGTTATTTTTAATGGAGCCATATGTTGTTCCTGCTGACTGTGGCAACACATCACACACTAACTGCTGCTGCTGCTGTTTGACACCTTGTCAAGATTTCCTCTGGATATTTTGTGTCGGTGGCTAATTCGCACACTGGAGCTCAACTTTTATGTCCCTCTCACTTCTCTCCCTCTCGTTTCTGTCTCCAGCTTTTCTCCTCGTTCAAAGAAAAGAAATGAATAAAGACAGAGAGTGAAGACGTCAGATATTCTACAACAGCAGAAAATAACTGCGGGATATGAAAGATGTTTGCAGCTCACTGAGAGCACAACTGAGAAATGAGACTAATGAGCAGTGTGTCACCTTACATTCTCCTTCGTGTTGTAATATCAATAATCGATTTGTTTATAGGACTCTAAAAATACCCGGTCCATCTAATTCAAAAGAATACAAATTATTCTACAAACACATTTTCTTTTCAGAAAGAATTAGATATTCTCTAATTGGTCTTTTCTACAACAAGAAATTAGCAAAACAGCAAAATATGACGGACGGTAATACACACATGAAAACGAGTCAGCCAAAATGTTGTTTTGAAAGCAAACGTGTGAATCTCCGTCTTCTGGTTTTAGTCATGACCTGCTTTGGGTGCGCTTTTTTTTTTTAGTGCAGGTGTGTGTGTTTGTGTGCAATCACGTGCACACACCGTCACCCTCTCTACTATCTGCTAACAGCTTCCCACTTGCTTTGTTTATTTCACATCACCACGCATTTGTTCCATATGCATATGCATGAGCAAACACATACACACACACACATATAAGCATGCACATGCACACACTAGCGCAGTTGTGCCTCCTGCAGCACAGGCGATGACACATTCCTCTTTGAGTGCTGCGGCTGCAGATTGGAAACTCAGACACACTCACAGAAGTGAGCGTTCAAAGTCGTTTCTGTTTGTAAACGCTGAAAGCGAATTGGCCGCGCCTGCTTCTCAGGCGCTCCGTGTCAGAGCTGCCTGAGAGCCGGAGAATAAGAAAGCAGTTTAATCGAAAGTCTAATCTCCATTCTTATTACCTCCTACTTCTCTTTCTCACCTTGTGTGTGTGTGTGTGTGTGTGTCTCTGACAGCTCTGGGGGGGGGGGGGGGGGGGTCATCTCCACTTCAGTCGCACACTTCCACTCATCTGGTTTTTCTTTTTGTTGAAAAGCTCAAATGTATATTTCCAGTGTTTATTGAGATTAGAATCAGTCCATATTCAGAGGATGAGGGGGTGGAGCTTGTCACTACACACCCACCCCCACCCATGACGGGCACTTATTGGACAGTACTAGCTGTCAATCACACTGTATCCGTTCCCTAATGCATATGGTGCTTTATCATCGATTCGACTCTAAATCGAACCATCATTTACTAAATGAACATAATGTTTAATTAAAGACGACTTAAAACTCGAAGTTTGAGATCATCAACTCGCCCCCTGCTGCTCGTTTGAGAGAAGACAGGTTTCACAGCCTCATCAGGTCTGTCAACACAGTGCGGTACATTCAGTGTTTGTACAGTGCAACTATCTCAACTAGCTTGTTGTGAATTTCAATTTGTCTGGAGTCTGATTTATCAACACATCATACATATCCGGGATATTTAAGCTTCATTATCGTACGATGAGAGGAAGTGGAAACTTTGCATCCTCAATCATTATTTTCAGTCTCTGCCTCTGAGCTTTGGGAGCTGCTTAAACCACAATGTTTCACTGAACCTAACCAGGGAGGTTTTTTGGTCTTTACCCAAACAAACCATGAAGATCAATCATATGTTGACCGTGATGACGAAGATTTAAATAACCAGTGAGCTCCTGCAGGTCGTATTGTCGCTACCATGACGACAAAGGTCCGCTGTGTGTACGCTGGGATAATTCCACAAATATCCAGACTAATATTTACTGTTCTTTTAGCTGTAGTTTGGTCCTCCAGCTCCTAACGAGAACTTGGCTCTCTTTGGCTTGTTAGATGTTTACATCTCTACACAGACACTTGTTTACCTCAGCTTGTGCCATTTGGCTCTGTGCTGATAGCGTACAATCCGTTTGTGTGCTGGGAGCCGCTGCCCACAGTTTTCTGTGGAGGGGAACTAGTGGGAGCCTTTGGGGCTCAACCAGATGGTGTGGAGGACCAAAACAATGAGCTGAGCAGAGCTGCAGGCTGGACGGACGATTCGCCGTGGGATCAGCAAGACTAGAAACATTTCCACACTAACAGGAGGTGTTCAGCTCAACGATAAAACTCTCAGGGAACTTTGAGGGCAAAGTTTTGTGCAGGAAACTAACTACAATGTTGTTTTCCCGTGTTTGTTTGGCACCAACATGTTGTTGGGGGACATTATTCTGAATTTCTGGATAAAGGTCCAATTTTAAGACCTCACTTCGTGCACGGAAACATTTGTTATTTGTCGTTGGCACAACACAGCCGGAGAGAATTTAGTGTGACCGTGGGTTTTATTGATAATAAGATAATGTTGTGGGTCATTGATCTGCTCTACCAGTCGTTACTGGGTTCAGGTTGAAACGTAATGAGTGGAGGATTATGAGACACTGAGTCCATGTGGATTCTTGTGAGGCCAATAACGTCCACGTATCGAACATGTAATGTGTAGAAATAAATAACCCTGTGCACACAACACACACAACAGGAACACGTTTACTTCGTCCCGGCCTCAGGTTAACGGGAATCAGATGGAATAAAGACTTAACTTTTACATTCTGTGGCTGGTTTTCCTCAGTCACACTGTTGATATGAGCTCTATGCACACAGTCTGACCCTGTGGTCGCTGAAGTTTAGCAGCTCAGAACTGTGAAACGCTGCAGGGAAGTACGAAGGCATGAAATGGAAAGTGGAAAGTGTCAATGTCAGCAGCGGGATCATATTTACATGAGCACACTCATACAGCGCAAACAGCCTGGAGGCGGGTTTTGCCTCGTATCTATACTTTCCTTCAGAGGACCAATATAGCATTATCTGAGCGCTGCTGTCGGTGGAGGCTTCTGGTTGTACTGTTTACTGAGCAGCTTTCATGATGTGGTGGAGCAGGAGCGGTTATTTAAGATGTCCAACTGTCCAGAAGCAAAGATCCAAGTCTGTCTCCTGCACAGAGAAAGTGAACTGACTTTAAATAATTTGAGTTTAAATCACGAGTACAAAGCAAAAGTCTTATTCCTGTTTTACACCAGAATTAACTGGTAGATGTGAGTTTTTAAAACCTGCTATGAAAAGGCCACGAGAGGAATTTGCTTTTCAGTTTTTTTCCATGTTCGACACACAAACATTCATGGCTATTTTCTCGTCAGTGCCCTGAAGTTCAACGTCCATAACGTCGCGCCGGGAAAGTGCAGCGTCAGCTTCTACGCTGCCAAAATAAAGAAGAAGAAGAAGAAATGAGCGTGTCACCCAGGTGACATGGGTCCATCACATATGTGATTCTGAAAAATCGGAAATCAATGTTTCCTTCGAACTATAACAATAGGAAGCTTCCGTAAATTCTGCTGCAAAATATTGCAAAGATCTGTGAACATATAAACACAGATACACAAGTCCTACACACTCACACACACACACTCACACACACACACACACACACACACACACTGCTCTGAACGTGTCTGCATTGATGCTGTCCAATTTCAGGCCAGGATCAATGGCCTTGTCATGCTGCTGCAAAAGGTCGCTTACACACACACACACACACACACACACACACACACACACACACACACACACACACACACACACACACACACACACACACACACACACACACACACACACACACACACACACAAACATTACCATCATTCCCGGCAATGCAAGGTTAGGACCATCCATCAGAGTTTGTGTAGAGTTTTGTTCAGTGTCAGAGTAAAGACCGTCCCCCTCACCGCTCACCAGGCTGACTTACAAGCAAGGACTGTTTGGTTACCCGCACAGAGTCGGGGAGCGAGACTGAAACACGCACACACGCAGGGAAAAATGAGAAAAATGAAAAAAAAAAAGAGGCACTCAAGGAGCAGAAGCCTGAGAAAAGAGGTAAATAAATCAAGTCAAGGTTGTGGCCTTCCTGTGTGAAAATGACACCCGTCTGCAGGACGAGGGGCAGAGGTGGAAACTTTTTAAAATGAACATGAGTTCAACGTTACTGCCATAGACATACTGTGTGTGTGTGTGTGTGTGTGTGTGGGAGGGATTGATGGAGGAGTTGAGACGAGGTGAGAGGAGGCGAGGAGTGATACTTTAAAATGCCTCCCCAGCTGTGCATTGAAAATGGAGCTAGCTGTCATTTGCATTTGTAACTCAAGGACGAGAGTAACATTAACCAAGAGAACGGGATCACTCTGCACACATCACAATACACACCACGGCTTTGTCTACACATGTGGACCTTCCACAATTCAGCACATGTTGTTTCTGTGCAGGGTTTAGCTCTGATCTTAGTTTAACAGGATCCAAACCTTTGATTTTTCTATTCAAAGCTGAAGATGCTACATTAAAAAACGTGAATGTTGTCGGACTGTGGACAGAGTTTTGCACGATTTGATATCTGCTGTCTCCTCCGGAAGCCCGAGTGTCGGATTCTTCCTCCCGAAACACTTGTTTAAGATTAGGAAGTGATTGTTTAAAATATCCGTCAGACAGAAAAAAATCCCAGACAAGAAAGTTGGCAACGATCATTATCCAGGCAGCAGCTAGATTTTATTCAAAATGCAAAATTTGTACAAGTGAAGTCATAGCGTCCCATCCAGAGCAGTTCCCACGAACACGACTCATGAAACAAACATTCCTGTCAACCTGGAGCTCGCAGAGGAAGTCATTAGCAGTAAAAGACAAAAACTGTTTTATTTTTTTAACAGAAACGAGAAAAAAATAGTGAGACAAGCAAACAAGGAGGAACAAGCACTGTGTTGGTTTCACGCTGCGTTTAACTGAGCAAATAGTTTCCCTTCATCCAAAACACAGGATCAGAGTTCAGCCGACAGACGGGAGAGAGAGATCACAGGAGGTTAAGAGAAACCGAAAGAGAGTTGAACAAAGGGAACAATAAGAGGTCAGACATTGTATAATTAATCAGAGCTCTGCGAGGAAACGAGTGAGCCGATAAAACATCCTCAAACAAACATTCACGTTTGTATAGATAAAGAACGCGGAGCTTAAATCCAGCGTCGTTCCTGCCTCAAGGTTTATTTGCACCACGGACAATTTAACAGCAATTTGAACATTCCTGTGATTAATAACTGCGGCCAAGGATGCAAGTGCACGTTCAAATCCAGAAAAAAAAAAAAGAAGCTTTTTTGCTCGTGAGAAATGAGAAGACTTGAAATTCAGTTGCTGCCCCGTCAGTTTGGTGCTTTGTTTTAATTTACCGCTCCGATCGTAAACCTGCGGTGAAGTTTACCTCTTCCTGCCTTTTGGGAAACTGCTGACCCAACATGAAATCTCCTCATTACTAACAAACACTCACTGTCACGCGATGGTCAAAGAGGCAGGAAGTAAACTGAGAGATAAATGGTGAAATCTATGCAACACGGGCAAATTTGATGCATCTGCATCTTTTAATTTAAATATCTAAGTGTTCATATCAGTCTTCTGAATCCTTTGCGTACAGTAGATCCATTTATAACCTGTGGAAGTCTAATTTAAAGGGGATGGAAGCGTTAGCTATTACTCAGCATCAGACAGATTTCTGGATCTCTGTCTTTTCTCTCGGATGCAACAACGACGTTTATAACTTCAATGTAGAAATCTGACATTGGGCTACTTGAGTCCCTTGAGAAAACATCTCTCACTCATTCATGTCGTGGTTTCTTCAGGATGTTCCAGGTAGAGAGTTGTTAAACCTGCAGGTTGTTGACCCCCCTGCCACCTTGTGCATCGTTGGGATACCCTCTTCACATCACGTTGGCTTCTTCTTCTTTGTTCTGTGTTTTATTGGCGGATTGCAACCAACGTCAAGGTGCATCAGTGAAATCCTCCTCACTGCAGAGCACGGATGTGTCATCAAAACAACGTTATGTAAAACGGACATGTCAGCTCTTTAGCCTGGAAAAAAGGAAAAATATAAAAGCATCTGCTAACCTGACCAGCTCAGCCACTTCCACCCAGCCGCCTCATCATGATCTCTGCTTACTCATTTCTGTTCACGTGGGAAATCCCACCTTAGACAGCACTTCTCGCTAATTGCAAAGCCCTTCCTCGTCTGCATTGTGCTTCATTTTATGCCTCCCAGGTCTTTCCGCAGGCGAGTAAACTCCATGAAAGTCATTAGGATCGCTTGCTCACTAAAATGTTTATAAATCGCATAAATCAGTTGGACCCCGCGAAAGCAAAAAGTTAGTGTCTCCTCTGCCACGAGACGATTTTCCAGGGAAGTTAATGCAAGACATCTAACCCCCCCCCCCACACACACTCACACACACACACACGGACTGTAATTTCACAAAAGATAGAGGACACCGTGGTAAATAGGCTTCACACGTGCTGTGGCTGAGAATATTCACGATTGTAATGGAAGCTCCACCTTGTGAGTAGCTGCTAAAATTAATGATTTCAGCGAGTGTGAACTGCAGCAGAGGTGTGTGTGTGTGTGTGTGTGTGTGTGTGTGATGCCTCCACCAGCCTCATTTGTTTTGCCAGAAGCTGCGGCCTGATGTTCTCACTCCTCACCATCGGAGTGGTTTCCGTGCGTCGACAGCACTCGTTTATGATGCAGTGGTTCTTAATGGGCCACACAGGTGGGCCGTTTATATCCTCTATCCTGTTTGCTTTGATTGGATTGTAACTTTTTTAATCGGCCAATAAATATTCAGTGCTACAAATCAAATGCAGAATAACCCGTGTAAATTGGCTTTTATCGTCGTTGGAGAATCGAAGCACTTATTCATTATTGAGGAAGCGTCAAACACGCGGGCGCCTCGCTTGAGGTGTTAATCCAGGTTTTGGGTGCGTCTCTCCTGCCGTCGGGAAATCAGAATGTGGGGAATCGTCCCTGCGTCTTTGAATTTCACTTGTTACAGCAGCAGAGGTGACGTAAGATCCCAGGTTTGCGAAAACTATGCAACAATAAAAAGCTCCTCGAGTCACATGTCAGTCGGGCAAACTCTTCTCAAAACTGTTGCCATGTGTGAACCTTTAATGTGACGTAGTTCTTCATGACCATTTGTGTCGCTGCGTTAAACCCTCTGGACTTTAACGCAGGTGATGTTCAGTTATCAGTTCATGTCACTGCATTGACTGCACACTCTGTCGATAACGCTGCTGCAGCACTTCTAAAGAAACGCTGCAGTGCTTGCAGCAGTTCTGAGTCAATCACACGCACAACGATAACAGATATTCTGCTGCACCAGAAACTCTCTTAATACAAAACTTTTCTAAATGCCCAGATGAGCAATAGCCCAAAAAAAAAAAAAAAAAAAAAAAAAAAGTTATATGTTGAGAGAAAATAAAGTTTGATGGAGAAAGTGAAGAAGAGGAGGTGGAAAGTTGAGGGCTGGAGAAAGAGACAGCTCCGTCTGGTTATCTTTCCTCTCACTCGACAACACCCCCACCTCTGTCTTATTTTAGCCTCCCTCTATCCTGCGGGCTATCCGTGTCTTGCTTTGGCACTCACTTACCCTGTCTTTCCCCGTGTTGCCGATAGTCTCTGAAGTTCATTTATTCGGATCCTTCTTCTTCCTCCGCTCTCTCCGTTTGACTCGGCTGTCTCCAGTCAGATACCTAACAGGCTTTCTGAAAAGTTGCCTGAAAGCAAAGGTACCACTTTCATGTCCTGAGAGAGGGAAAGAGGAGGAGATGAGGAGACAGACAAAAGGAGAAGCCGATGCCTCGCGGATGTTTCCTTACATCGCTCAGCGAAGAGGGTGTCGGGAATATCTGTCGAGAGAGGCGTCTCGTGAAGCCGAACCGAGATGACAAATAGGTGTGTGAGCGGTGAGAGGGAAAAAGTGTGAAACATCTAGGGGCTTTGTAAATTATTATAATAACGACCGAACCGGGCTGAAAATAAATTTCAAAGACTGGATTAAAGAAAAACTCTCAAACGTGCAACTTGACGTTCCAGAGCTTTTGACCTTGAACGTCTTCGGTCCCCGTCTTCGTTTACCTGTTGAAATCACACCCAGCCTCCTGTCTCTCAGGTCTTAACTCAGGACTATCATGTGATTGATGTGTTAAAAGCCGGAGCAGCTCGTTGCTTTGCATATATTCATTTTCAGTGATGGAGCGCGGGGGTTTGTATTTCCTGTTTGATTTGTACGCAGCGGCCCTAATGGACTGGGCGATGTGTGTGTGTGTGTGTGTTTGTAAATCTATATGTAGCTGATTTAGAAATGCCTCCGGGAGCTAATACAGTAGCTAATGGCTGGAATAATGATTGTTGAAAATGGAACTGCCGATTACTGTGCTTGTGTAAGGAGAGCATAAAGACTGCTGCTGGAACTGACTTTAATTCCACACTGTGAGCCATTCATTACAGCTTGATGAATATTTCATGTATCAACAGGCCTCATTTGTTTCAGCTTGATTTATAGCCTGCACCGTGGGCCCTTATTGTGTATATGGGAGGTCACAACCTCAGACAAACTATTGCACGAGTAAATGGAGTTAGCGAACTGTTCTGCGTTCTGCTTCGGGTCGGAGTGGGCAGCTCGTTCTCAGTTTTCAAACTCGTGTCAATACGATCGATTGGAGAAAAAAAAAAAAACCTTTGCTTTTTACATAGATGCACAGGACTGTTGTGGTGAGGAGGGAAGTTAAGCCGCGGGGCGAAGCTTTCGATTTACCAGCCGACCCTCTCCGATGGACGAAAGCTCCGGGTAGTGATGGAAAGAACGAGTTTTGCTCCGTAGGGGAGATTGAGTGAAGAGTTCGGACATCCGGGGGGGGGGGGGGGGGGGGGGGGCTTGGTGCAGAGCCGCTGCTCCTTCGTGTTGAAAGGAGCCGATTGAGGTGGTTGGGCATCTTGTTAGGATTCCTCCTGGGCGTCTTACATCGCAGGGTTTTCCAGGCAAAAACCTACCGGGAGGAGAACCTGTGGTGGACGGAAGTAAATTACAGTTCGAGACTGAACTTTGAACTTTAGCTTTTAAGCCGACATGGAAGAAAAGGGCTCAGGATTAATGGAAGTCCGACAGCTGGGTTTTCTTTATCTGCGGATGAGGAACATACTTCATCTGATGGAAAGTTTCACAATCAGTGTGTTCATATACATTTGTTTTAATTTGCTGTATAAGAGGTTGACAAAGGAATAGATCAACAAGTTTGTCCTCCTCTTATATTTGACACGTTGAAGGGATCAGGACGTTTTTGCTGAGACTAAGTTGATTTGAAAGTTCAGAGTTGGACTGAGCGTTTCGGGGACAATGGCCTCCTGCCACTGAGCCCCGACATTGTTTCAAATCGCTGAGAGGTTTTTCTCTCCATGTGAAAAGATTTATTCAGCTCTGGTATTGTACTGTATTTCCACCATGACAAATACTCTGCCCTCATTCTTTCAATATTCCAATTCCCCTTTTTTCCCGTTTGCATTCGTCGGACAAAAAGAAAGAAAAGCAGAGCGGAGGGGAAAAAAGGACGAGAGGACGGATTAAAGAAAGAGGGAGATTACCCCCCCCCCCCCCACCCCCCCATATAAAACAAACACAAGCAAACACACAAATGAGAACGAGATAAAAACAAAGCTGAGATACAAAACCATCCACAATGGACCGTAGAACAATTACAAATAGACAAACAACCGCAAAGAGATGCAAGATGATCAGAGAGACACAAATACAGAGATGCAAAGTGAGCACAAAGAGTAAACAAGAACATAGAGCTACAGAACGACCACAAAGAGATGAAGAAACACAAGACGCGGACGAAGATGTGCAAAAGACATTGCAAAAAGGATGACAAAGACATAGAAAATGATAACAAAGAGACACAAATGGACCACGAAGACGCACAAAAGAACCACGAAGAGGAGAAAAGAAACCACCTGACATTCCAAAGACTCAAAATGATGACCGAGACAAATTAAATGACCACGAGGACACACAAAACTGACATTCTGAATTATGACAAAAAGAAAGAGGAACAACTTCAAAAACAACCACAAAGAGATGAAAAATGTTTTTAATACCTAATTAATACCTCAAGTTGTTGATTACAACACTGACTACACAGTCTAACTGTTAATTATTCTGCGTCTCAATACTTCCTGGTCGGAGCGGAGAGGTGATAAACTGTCCTCTTCTGCACATCTGAGCCCTGACACGGCCGGCGTCCATGGCCCCGCCTCGAGTCACCACAACGCTATCGACCCCAGCCGCACTAATGGAAATGAGTGTGTGTGTGTGTGTGTGTGTGTGTGGGAGGGTTGAAATATTCACCTTTGCTGCAGCTGAGAGCATAAAAAAAAAAAAACAGCTGTCCAGCTAATGGAACTGCAATTAATGCACCGATACTGTTTATTGTAGATTCTCCCCGTTAGTTCCTCGGCTCAGGTCAGTACATTAGAAAGCAGGTTATTATTGTTATTATTATTATTATTGGTCTAAGTATTATTGAGACTAAGGGGCAGCGGACAGATGGAGTCAAAGCAGAACTTCCAGTACAAGTGTGAGTGCTCATCTTCCAGGTTGTATTTGTCCTTCGCTGCTTCATTCCCTGTTTCTCACCACAGACTGTTTGTTAACTGATTGTTAATCGATGCTGTAACAGTCTGCGTAGTCCGATGAGTCACGTTCGAAGAGGAGCAGGAAGTGACACGGTGCGCTGCGTCGTCCATTATCTGTTCGTTCTGCCGCCGCGTCGGTCTCGGCTCTTGCACCTCGTCATTTCCGCTGCGGCACCGTAATGAGAGAGAACATGACACGGGGAGGCAGTGCTGCTGAAAGGCAGAGGCATGTCATGAATATTACACACTGAGAAATCACTTCACAACCAGAGGAGACTGAGAGTTTGGCTTCGCAGAGGAGAGAGTTAAAGTTCGACATCTCGCTCAGAGCGTGTTGTTTTGTCTCTGCGAGAAGTTGAACGCGTTTTTTTACCAAAACGTTGATTATTTTGGACTCGGATAAGAAACTTCAGGGTCGAGGAGGTCATGTTTTCATCTGTGTTTGTTAGCAGGATGACGCAAAAGACTAAAAAGACACACAGCAAACAAGCAGTAGACTTTGAGTAGACGGACAGTGGACACACAACAGACACGCAACAGACACGCAGCAGAACATTTTGGCTGTGAGATGTTTTTGTTTCACCATTTTCCCCAGAATAATTCATGGATCTTGATGAAAACAATCACGTCTAGAGGACTAATTTCTGTGAGTGTGTGAAATTTGCTGCAGCTTGATTGGATTGAAGAGGACTGTTGGGCCTTGGCGGAGGAACGAGCTCCACTGAGCGACACTTCTGCGGCGTTTTCAGTTGTGTTGTGATGAAGACGTTGAATGTGTCTCTGCTGGCGTAGATCATAAACTTGTAGATGCATAAATAGAAAATGGTTTTGCGTTGTTTATTTAGCAGAGAGATCGTTGGGTTGTTGTGCTATGATTGATAAGTTTTCCATGTCATAGTTCTACAGTGCTGCACTTCTTATACATGTGCTGTTTACATGCTCCACTGCTTGTGATTCTCCGAAGTTTACCTGACGCGCTGGGAATCACTTCCTGCTCTCGAGGGGCCGATTTTCAACTGTTATGTTATGTTTGTGCTGAGACTTTATGACACGAGATAATTCTTTTCTCACTTATTTTGAGGGTTTACATAACAACTGCCGAGCGATGCTGTTTGTGATCTGCTTGCAAACAGTGCCTGCAAAGGACTTATGTAATAGGTGGCTGTTTCATTTTTAGTTCAATATTTATTGAAAAACCAACGTGCAAAGAAATAAAAAGTATTTAGTAAAAGTATCTTTCATTCTGATTAGCACTGATCCATATGACTTGTCATTAGCATAGAGAGCTGAGAGTTTAAATAACCCTCCAAAGAATTATTTATTTAAATTACCATGAGGGTCTGAAGCTTTTAGATTATTTAAAATCGCTTCGATAAACCTTTTCAAAAAGAATAAAATATATAGAAAAATGTAGTTCTCAAATCTTTTAGTTAATTTTAATCTTTTATTCCATTTTATTGTTTTTCTTTTCTTATATTCAGCTCAACTCACCGTACTTCAAGCAGCTCGATATTAATTAGGTGATTCATTGTTTTATTATTTCTCCCCTTTATTTGAAATTTGTTGTACAATCGAGATTATTATTATTTCACACAGAACAATACTTGCAGCAGTGCTGAGTTCCCGGAATAAAAAGCAGTAACTTTAATTTCATAATCACTTTTACTGTTATCATCATCAATGAAACTAGACTGAGGAAGATTCTGCATCCTGTTGATTTATTCATACAATCTCTCTCCGAGCAGATCGTCTCTTCATGTCTTCAGAATTTGAATCCTTTCCAGAGAGCCAACAGTTTGCAGCATTAAATCCAGGGTCAAACATCCCAAAGTAAAGAGTGAGTCTCTGACGTCTTCAGACCAGCCCTTGAGGACCATTACGTCCAATCAGACGAGTGACAACACCGAACCCATGAGCAGCAGAGAGACAGGCCCCATTTAGTGTAATGAATATCTTCACCATATCCGAGCCCTGTAGACTAATCCCCCGGCCCTGAAACTAATTGCTGGATGTTGATTTTTCGTTGTCTGGACTCAGTTAACAGGAAATCGAACTGATGAGGTGGCAGTTCGTTAAGAGATATCAATAGCGATCTTGTTTGCATGGTAACTAATGAGCCGTAGCCTCGGGGCGCTTTGCCACTGGATAAGTGGAGGCTGACAAGAAGACATACAACCTACAGCTTCAACACAAGAAGAGAAAAGAATAGAAGTTTATTTACAACAGAGAAAAAGACCCAAACAATTAGTCCTCGTAGTTAAAAGTCCATCTCTTTGTTCAGATGACAGCGTGCAGCTTAGCATGAGAATTATATAAATGTACAGATGATTTCCATAGCTGCCGGCTTCCTCTCTCCATCCATCCTTAAATAACTTTCACTATAAGATTGTCTTTGTGAAAAAAAGATCCTGGTTTGCATCATTGGGTGGAAAAGAATGAAAGCACAGACTCTTCAAAGAGCATCTGCATGATTCAGAGCAAATTATCTTTGACAGGGAAGAAAGTTCTGTTGCTTCTTCTTCTCCTGCAGCTCTACTGTCAAAAACAAGGGAACTTTGTTTTAGGGCAGAAAACAAACTTCTCCTTCCTCAACCACTGAAAGGAAATAAAGCATCTTTTCTTACTTTTACACAATTACTTAGAGCCATTACTTACTTCTGCAGGGTTTCTTGGGTTAAATGTCACTAAAACTAATACTTTATTCATTCAAATGCTTAAATCACTGCTGCTGACAGTTTGCATAGAATGAGGTTCTCTAACGCAGAGACCCCCCCGTCCTCCTGAGCTTTACATCTGGATTGGATCAGACAGGCATGCACTGGGGGAACGCTTCCTACTGTTGTCGGGATGTAACTGACAGCAGGACAGCTTTATACTGTACCTAGAAATCCCCGGACGCAGCCAAGAGCACTCAGCCACTGTTTTATTTAGGCGGCCGGGCCTCGTGCCGTAATATTAACCAGCCTTCGTGTTGAATTAGAGACGCAGGATCGTGGCTGAGCCGCCTCGCCGCCTCGCCGCCGCCGTCATGCTGCACAACATACGAACTTAACCCAGATGAACAGATGTGCTCTCTGTTTTACGTTATCTTTAAATCACAGCTGCAGAGGACGTTTGCTGCGAGATTACAACTGAATGAACTTTCTTCTTAGTCTCAATATCAAACTGCAGGTAACCGTAGTAACAAAACCTCACTTTTGTGTTATATATCATTAAACATGACAATATTCAGATTACTCCAAATGATCCCTTTAGTTTTTGCTGAAAGCTTTACTTACTAAATAGTTGACTTGAGTATTAAATAATGAAAGACAATGCTGTTCTCTGTTCTTCTCCCTCGCCTCCAACATTAATTTAATTTCTTCTGACTTGTTTAATTTCGGTTGCGTGCTTTTGTTCTTCATGAAGGAATTGATTTTCTGTCCTGGTGCGTGATCTCGAGAAAAATTGAATATTGTAAAAAAAAAAAAGGAGAGCAGAGGGAAAGGTTGTTCGATTTCCTCCAAGTGTAGTGGTGAGCTGATTAATTGAGATGTAAGACACCAGCGAGAGGGAGAGAGAGAGACTTTAACACAGCAAGACTTTATATGGACGATGGAGACAAAGAGCTTCAGCTTCATCTTTCGTGTGGCCCGATTAAACTGTCACAGCTCCGGTCCTTGGTTTGTCGTCATCTTTGGGGGATTCAGGGTCTGGCCTTGTTGGGTCTGACTGTCTGTCGCTGGGATAAATCTCCGTGTTGAAGCGCTGACAGATAGTGACAGCGACGCAGGCATTTTGGTTTGGAGTATATCCGAAGGGCAAAACATCCAGATAAAGTTGTTAGTGCCGAGAGCAATTTTATTTGAAACTGTGGTTGTCAGCAGCGTCTTTACAGCCGGCCTGTCTGAATGACTGAGAGCCCACAGCCCGCTCAGGGGAAGAAGCTGCTGCGGATACATGCTTCACAATGTAAAGATGTCCTCAACACAATGCACTACATAAATTACAACATGAACTAGCTCCCTCATGGGTGTTAATCATGGCCGCTACCCTCAGCAGGAAGCAGAACAAAGTGTCCCAGCCTCCGAAAGCGACATCACAGCGGCGGAGGCTTTTTATTTTCACCAAACTTTGCTCAGGATTGTCCTCAAATCCCGTCTTCGGTCAATTCACACACGAGTTGAGAGATATTATATAATCTGGACTCTTTTAAATTTCAATAATAAAGAGAAAGGTGCTTTCTCCGTGTCACCACAGAGTCTCTATGAAGCGGCGCTTGTCAAGGCAGCTGCGGGCGGACAGTGTGAGTAGCGTCGCATTAGCTGCCGGGTCAGACGACCTCCTGTAATTGCCGTCTCATATTAGGCCCCCGTCTGTTTGAGGCGTCGGACTCGCTGCACATTCTCTGCTGCTGCCACCGGTTCGTTCACACCCAGCATGCATCTGTGAGCTCTTTAAACCTTCAGCAGAAAGAAAAACACACGTGACGGAAACAGCCCGACGAGTCCTCGGTCCGTGTCGTTTAAAAGATCGACGTAACCTTTTCCGAACATGACTCACTGAAGCTTTCACCGACCGACAGCAGCAAAGGGAATCTTCTGGTTGTACGGCAGCGTTGCCAGGTGAATGTTAATTATCGTTTTTTGTACGATTTGCCCTCAGTACAATGTACGATCAATAATGACACACTTCCCATAATTTCCACATCGAGTGGAGTTCGATCACGACGTGTTTCCGAGCATTCAGGCTTGTTGTGATGACTCGTTTAATTCAAAGAGTTAGTTGACAACAATGCCCGTGTTCATTTGTTTAATTTACACAATTGGAGAATTATTACGGACATGGCATTATTGCAGTATAATAAACTATTTGTGTCGCCGCGAACATCATGACAGAAAGAGCAGAGTAACTCTAAATGCAGCTGTCGTCTCTTTTTCTCGTTCTTCCTTCCATCCACCTCCGTACCCTGCTGGAGCGTTTTTTAAAGAACCCCCTGCTGCCGTCAACAAGTTCCCTACCTGCTGCATCTCTTGTAACTTTGGAGAAGAAATGGAAAATGACTCCTGGGTCAACTCCTTTTTAAGATCCACTTTCTGCAAGAGATGACTAGCTGGCTACTTCCTGTAACCTTCACCGCATTCAGAGGGGCTAGCAGGGGCAGAGTATTATCAGTTAATTATTTATCATCAGTTATCAATTATTATTAGTAATATCAGGTGTTAATGACGTCTTGACTGTTGTGGCTTTCACCGCTTGAGCCACACAGAGGGCGTAGCATGAACGTTAGCAGCAGCATCAGTGGCTCCATTACGCTGCGTGTGTCTGCACAGGAGGAGTTCAGCCACAGTGCTGAGTTGTGGGTCAGCCACACTTTGGAAGCGCTCGGAGCCCAGTGCACGATCACCGTGTGCAATGTGTGTAACTCACTCAGGAAAATAGACTTGAAGCATTAAAAATACGCTTTAGCTCGCATTTATGGGCACATACTGCGCATAAATACGGAGCCGTGAGTGTCTGAGCTGGATTGATTGGCAGAGGAGCGAATGTGTTCTGTCACACAGGAGATGTACGACTGAAAAATGCAGCTGAGACGGTTTATTATAAAAATGCCATAAGTCGCAGCTCTCTTTATATTTTCCTATTAAACAAAGCGGAGGTGTGAAGTGAAAAACTTCTTCCTTCTATCAGTGATTCCATTGAACTCTCACGGTCTCTCCTTTTCTTTCTCACACTGTTTTCTTGCGGTACTCGCGGCACTCAAATGATTTTTTTATGCATCGCCCGTCCTGCCAGGTTGTCTTGCTGCAGTAATGATTCACAATTGCAAAGAATTCTGGGCAAAATGGGCTCCCGGAGCTGACATCATTGACTGCGTGTCGGTGCTGTAAGGGTCTATTTTAGGAAGTTCACCTGACTTATCGCAGTAATGGAGGAGCACTTAAGACAGCAGCAGGGATCCTCCTGAGGAGAGGAGCTAAAGGGGAGGCTGTGAGTGTACGTCAGGGCAAAGAGGACTCGTGACTCATGAAACGGGGCCAGTGTTTAAAGGAGCAAATGCTTTTTTTTGTGATGTTCTTAAACAGAGAACGGGAAAAAAAAAGCAATTTATTTATATTGTTAACTGAACTGAGAAGCAGGTTGATCAGTTTTCAGAGTTTCTCACGAACAAGTTGATCAGAGACATCACTGTACCATGTTTAATTAATAATGAATTATCTATACTGCTTATCCTTTTGAGGGTTACGGGGGGAGCTGGAGTCAACACCATCTGACGGGCGACCAGTTTATCGTCAGACCGACATTCAGAGACAGAGAACGACTTTATCTTTAGTTGTCTTTCTTAGATCAGACGCCACCTCCGACAGTTAAATCAGCTCTTCTCAAGCTCACAATGCACAGCCAGTGTCCCCCCCCCCCCCCCCCATGTGTTATACCTCAGCGTGTCTGTACACTGGAGGAAAACCATTGTTATATAACTATAATGAGTCACAGGCTCTGATGTTTGTCCACCGTGGAGTTTCCTCCGTCGCAGGTTCGAGTCAGCTGAGACATTTGCTTCTACTGATCTCAAGCGTACTGTAGTAACAAGGTTTAAACTTTTTAAAAAACTTCACACAAGGCAAAACATAATGATTTTAATCAAAACACTGATTGACCGTGTTTAATTGATTCCAAATCAGAATATTCTTATTTGTATTTGCTCAGATTCGTGCTCCTGCATATTTGTACGTGCGTCTGCGTGTTCAGTGGGAATGTGGTGGGTTTTTTTCTCCCACTCTGCTGAAAACCCACTGATTAATGAGCAGACGCCGCAGTCCTGCAGGGCCATAATTCATGTTAATTCATAATTCATATTTCACTGAGAGGATTTTTGTGGGGGCTTTGTTTATGCACATTAGGCTGACGCTTGCTCTTTGGTGATGTTTACCGTTGGCGGTTGATTGTCCAGCTGTAAACGTGCATGTGTGCAGGACGCGGTCACCAGCTCCGCTCACGCTCTCTGTCCTCATCCCGCTCGCGATGTTTTTTCCTCATAGAGAGTGAACAATTCCGCTCTCCCGGCCTATGTGCCTCCTCCCTGACAGCCCAGTTTATTACTGCCGAGGGAAGGATTATGGAGGGATACAAATGAGAGGAAGCACATAGAAGGTCCTGCTGGGACTTGAACCCTCGGAGAGAGAGTGGAAGCCCTTTTTCCAAACGGAGTTTTACAGCTGAACGTGACATTTGGTCAGTTTAATAGTTATTTATGCCAATTTACATGTAAATGACAAAACGTGGGGACTCTGCTGCTCATTGATGAGTTTAATGTCCAAGAAAGACAACTTGATTGACTTAAGAAGACACCAAAATGATATTTAGATTGTATTTTTCTCTGACACATGGTTGACGTCACGTCGCCTCTTCGTCTGATTCATCAGCTGCAGTTCCAGTGATTCGATTTGACATTCGCACAAATGTAGCACATGATTTACATCATCAATAACTGAAATGGACTTTAATAATTAGTTAATGGAAATGAGGCAGCGCAACAGTGGGCATGTATAGCAATAAATACACATTAGGAGTACTTACATCAAGGCACAGATGGCGGAGAGGTAAAATAAACTACATGGCGGATGATTATGCGTTTACAATTGAATTGAATACCTTTTATTTTAATTCATTAACTTTTTGCCATGGATTTTGAGCAAAGCACTTTGTGAAATTGTTTAGATAAATATACACAAACAAAGCTATTACTATAATTATTATTAATATTGAAATACTTCCACACGACCCATTAATATGACTCACAGTGTCTGGAGCTGGAGATTTACTACCAACACAACAGCGCAGATCCCGGCTTGCGAACCATGTCAAGTCACATGTGCGTTAACATGTCATCTTTTTGCATTCCGCTGCTCCTCAACTCTCTGTCCGCCGTCTGCGTGCGCTCTATCTTCCCCTCTCCATCGCTCTCTCGCTTTCTAAAAGGGACTTTGATCATTTTAACAGCCTTATAAAACTGACAGGTTCGCCAGAGGAAAACGTCCTCTTGAGTAGATGTTGGAGAAGTGACGTTGAAATGACCTGACATTTATGGGGTCGCCAAGGACTTCGGATGACATGCCGGCCGGCCGGGGGAAGGTGCCTGAACACAGGGGGAGGAATCAGCCTGTAAAAACCACACGGAGGAGCCAGTCAGCTGACGGAGCAGCCACTTAGCCTCTTTCATATCCTCACGTCCAAATCTAAATTCAACCGGTTCCTAAAACAACCGACAATTTTAAAGACATCAGAGGAAAACTCCTTAAAAGGATGTGAATTAGCATAATATCCCTCTTGTTTGGAAAAAAAATATATAATTTCAAGACGTCACATTTCTGCGACTGACGTCTCTACATCAAGGTTTTTTGGAAAATTGTGATGGGAATGAAATAAGATAATGGATTTGACAATTAAACAGTCGTTAGAGACCGAAAATCCATTTTTTCAGTTGTGAAGATACTGTTCTTTTCCTTCTTTGACTTCTGGCTCAATGATTGATTAACGAAGACAATTTGACGGATTAATTGTTGATGTAAACAAACATTAGCTGCAGCCGTGATTAACATGTCGATCAAAATTATTATTATCAGTCCAGTCAATCAATCTTTTCATCGATTCCACCAATCGATTCATCAAATGATGAATTTGCAGATGGAAGAAATGATTGTTTCAAGGAAAAATGTCAGTTCCACCTTCTCTGTTCTGGAGATTCTGTTTGTTTCTTTGTCTTTCGGCTGAATGTTTAATTAGTCACCGAGGTGTTTGCTGCATCGGTTGAAACCTCGAGCAATTCGTCCATATCCTCTCCTCGTATCCTCTCCTAGAACAACTTCCCATTCAGCCTGTTAAACAAACACAGCAGGTTTTTAAATTCAGCCCTCGCCCACTTGTGCAGGTCATTTCAGTTCATCTGCTTAGATTCATGTTCAGTTTAAAATCAAAGCCGTTGTTAAAAAGTCTCGAAAACCGTCACAGGAAGCTGTTTAACTCAACTGGGAACACTTTGCTTTATTGGGTTTCCACCATCAGACCAGACAGTCAATCAATCTCCAACCGTGCTCCGTCTCTGACCGACTGACTGACGGAGTGCAACTGGGCGTGAGAGGAAACGCATGGCCGACCAAGCGTCGTGCCCCCGTCGAGGGTGCATGCATGTGTCCGTCAAGTGTGCGGCCAATTTGTGTATTTATTTGAGTGTCCAGGGAGAAAAGGGTGAAGGCTGAGCGAGCGCGGGTCGGCGGAAATCTCTTGTTATGGTTACACACTGGGGCTCTTTTGTGTTGTTGTGCGGGGGTCGTGCCTTTGGGCCGCTTCGCCACAGATTGAGGTTTTGGTCTCAGCCTCTGTGTTGCTGCGGGCCAGAGGAGTCAACGATGCCTTTTCAAGAACAAGAGAAGTATGAATCCCTCCGGATCCCCGTGTACATTGACCACGTGGATCGTGTTTGTCGAGCTCGGCCTCTGGCTATTCTCACTCAGCCCCTCAGGAGCTTCCCTCAGGATGAACGCCGCCTGTCCATTTCTCGCCGAATTGCCGACAGCACCTGCTTAACAACTGCATTTACCGCCGCGCCAGCTGTGTCTGGACTTATCTGGCTTTGCAACACAGATGTAAATGCTTTTTAAAAATGTTCTTTTTAGCGAGCAGCTTCCCTGAAGGGATGGGACGTGTTTCAAGGACATCACAGGAAGCAAAAAAAAAAAAAAAGAGCAGCTTCACTTTTAATACTAACCAGCCAATATCCCCCTCCAATCAACGTAATTATCACCCTCTGACAGTTTGCTTTTAATGTCACACGAGCAATATTTTGAGTAAAGTGCCACCATTTACTCAGTGACATGCACTGACAAGTGAGGGTGACATGCAGTGGAAGCTTTTGTGCTCCTGGAATACGCAGCGCTCCTTTTTTAAAGGCTTTTGTTTTTCCTCACATCTACATTTTCAGTCCTGTCACTGCGCCCTCAACTTTCTTATTCTCATTCAAATCTGCTGCCGCACTTAACGCCGCATCCATGAGTCACTTTCCTCGAGTCGGCGTTGTCTAATTTCTGAAGGGGCCGTCCTGTGGTGTGACAAATGTGATGCGGCAGCGGAGAGTCACAGCTTGAAGTTTGCTGTTAAGTTTTATTGTTGCAGGACAGGAAGCTGTTTATTGCTTCTAGGAAAAATATTCCCTCGTTTGTGATTGAAATAAAAACATCCGTCACGCAGAGATGATTACTCAGCAGCTGCAGCAGGAAAGCTGGTGTGATGTGATTAGAAACCCCAAAAAACTTGAGCTCGGCTAATGGAGGCAACGGAGACCAAACACACTTGATCGTATGTAAGTGCAGTAAATGTAGAACGATATTGATTCAACCGCTAAACATGAAGTTAAAGGTTCATCCTGTTATATTTAAAGAAACTACATCATCATACAGATATCAAATATTACAAGAAAATAGATTATATTTATTCAACAAATAAATAAAGATATATTATATTCATTGTTTGTACAATATTTTTCTGATTTAATACATTTATTTTGTTGGCCTCTGAATAAAAGAAAACGTCTGTTCCTCGTTAAGCTCTAGATTGAGTCTTGAGAAGTTTTGTTTTGTTCGACCAACAAGTTAAAAATACAAAGATACTCAATTTATAACTCGAATGTCACAGAAGAGCTCAACCTTCCAGCAAAGCTCCAGATTTCACACACTCATAGAAATCAGATTTGTATTTTCATCAAGATCAACGAATTATTCTGGAACCAAATCCGAATTTAACAACTTCTTTTTCTTCAGCCATGTCTCATCCTTTCAGAAGTTATAACATAATCCTGCCGATAAACCAACGGACAGGCGTGAAAACAAAGCAGAGGTTTGTCCCAATTCCAGAAAGTTTTAAATCAGGTCATGAAAAAGTTGGATAGATAGTTAGAGATACATTTTCCGTTAAACAACTTGTCACTTTTCAGGGGTCAGGACGACAAACTGAGCCTGAGCGAGTGGCGTCCTGCTCATTTAACGAGGGCGTCTGTGAACTTGACGAGACGAGGGGCTCCTCATCTCCTAACACCTTGTTGCAGGTTCACCGGAATCTGTAACTTTACTCTTTTAATCCTGAAGTGAGAAGACGCAGCAGAGAAAGTTGTGACAGTTTGGGGTCGCTGTGCAGTGACTCGACTTCAAGTGAAACAGCTGAGCACGCACGCAAACAGCTGCAGACCTGTTATGTTGCCACGAGCCTCATGAGACACTGGATGCACTTATTTAATCGTAATAATAACTTCCAACCAAAGAGCTGTGAGTTTTGAGGGTTTATTTATAAAAACCTGCTTCGAGTTGTTGGTGTAAATTGATCGATGATGCTCACTGGAACTTTTAAATGAATATATTTATGTATTAACACAACACTAACATGTATTCTCAAGATGTGAAGATTATTCCCTCTACGGAATAATATCCAATTATCAATTAACCTTTTGAAGCATTTTTATTAATCAAGACAGTTGCCGATTAATTGTTAATTCAGTTATGATATATTTACCACATATCTATCAGTTCCTGCGCCCCTGCTGGACAGTTTGTGTTTGCTCTAATCAGAACTACATTCTCTCCTGCTCGTGTTGGATCACGTTTCTGTTTCTCTGTGGCAACGACCCACCACTTTTCCCAGCGGGATCATTAATGTTTCATTCTTATCGTGGCTGATCCAATGTGTCGGATTCACCTCGTGTCTTTTCCTAAGTGTGGGATCGGGCTCGGTGTGTGACTGTGGCCGGTTCCTGCAGTGACTCACGGTGGTTTCTCCACAGGACTCTGATGTATATGATGCATATTTAATAGGGTATCCTTTCCAGCTAAACTCACCCATTAGGATGAGTTTCCGTTACAGCTCATTTCGGCCCTGATCTTTCTTCCTCTCTCTCTCAGTGTGTGTGTGTGTGTGTGTGTGTGAGTGAGTGAAACCCCTGCCTCCGCCCTCACACACCATCCTGCCCTTTGCTTATCTGCTGATAATCAATCTTTCCTGGTCCTGGTGTCATTTGTCTAATGTTCTTCATGGGCCTTTACTGTAAAGGACTTGTTTAAATCACACTGCACCACTTACAATTCAACTCTCCCTCCCTCTCTCTCACACACACACACACACACACACACACAGAAATGGTCAAATGCAGTGAAGTGTATCAGTTACTGTAAAGCTGTCCGTCATAACCTCGTCCATTCATTCACTGCTGACAGGTCTTAGTGCCGTATTGATCGGGGTTATATTTAATTTCCTCCAGTTTCTCTGTTCTCTCCTGTTTCCCTTCATACTCTCACTCACTGTAATCTATTACTCTTCACTGCGGCAACAAGCTTGTTTGCTCATCGTTGAATCTCCGAGACTCTCCTTTAGTTTTCAATCGTTAGACTCGATCAAGCTAAATTCTTTGTATATTTTCAGATATCGAAATGATTTGAAGTCAAAAGACTGTTTCCTTTGCGTTTACACCAGAATTTCTTAGTTTTCCTGCAGAATAAATAGCAAATCAAGTCATTTTTAAATGACATATTTTATCCGTTCTTTGGTTTTTACTTTAGTCGGACCGAAGAACAAGTTACTGACTTTTTTCTATGTTTTCTAGCTGAAGGAGAAAAAGCCCTAAAAGTGCGTAAAATAACCAAACAAACAATATGATCCAGGTAACGATCCTTTAGAAAACCAATACAGATTTAACTTGCTTAATTCTGCAGTATATAGATTTCATTCATTTCTATTGGCCCTAACTTTGCAGGGCTCAGTGACTGTGGCACAAATTCATATGCACACACACACACACACACACACACACACACACACACACCGCCTGTCATGTCTGGTGTCTGACATCATTAAGCATAAAGTTAAAGAGTGTCCCAATTAGCTCAGGGCTGTAGAGACACCTCAGTGTTATGATGCGGTGGCTCCCCACTCATTAACCTTTAGAAAGGGGCCAGACACACACACACACACACACACACACACACACACACACACACACACACACACACACACACACACACACACACAGTAACCACAGGCAGCTCTGCAGATATGCATGTACTCACATTAACAGAGACATTAATCCCTGAAAGGTGCGGAGGGGTCGAGTACTCATCACAACAAATCATTTTGTTTCAGATCTAAATATTTTATATGTGTGCATCGTTGTAAACTGTATAATATCAGTTTGTCTTTGTCAAATAAGAACAAATCATTTCTTTATATCAACAAGTTGATTAAAAAAACGGTTGAAGACCAATTAACCAGAGTAAAGTTGTGTTGGTGTAATTACGCCGACTGCAGAAATGCCCAGTTCTTTGTTATCTGCAGATTAGCTGTGTTTCACTGTGGAGTTTGACGAGAATTGGAAAAATGGTCGAGCGGGTTTGATTTTCGTGGACCGATGAGCACGAGAGGAGCCGGGAGCGGCTTTAAATGGGCTCGTCGACAAGAGTGAAACCCGAGATCCCAGGGAATCCGCTGAGCCAAACTTCTGGCAACATGTCTGTTCAAGATCCCTGACCTCCTGCTGGTTCTCCCACCGAGGAGACACCGAGTTATCACCAGCACCTCCCTGCTGCTCTCATCTTCTCCTCGTTACTTCCTCTACTGTGCTGTGATTTTATTTTATTGGCTTCGTCTGATTGGTTGGGATCAAGTGACACTGTAACGTCTTGACTTGAATAAATCATGTGAGGGTCAATGTCCCTTATTCCTGCAACCAGTGAGTCGCCCTCTACAGGTCATTCGGGAGAATACAGGTTTCAGGCGGTTTCGCAGTGGATTCTGTATCTGCCCTCGTCCCTGTCCGAGATAAATGCTGTAAAACATTCATCATAATCCAAAGTCAGAGGTTGATCGCTGGTAAAACCACGTCTGCTAAAAGGAAGTACAGCACTTTAAAGTGAAATGTCCCTGTAAGGATATCAAGATGACGTTGGACAGTCAAATCCTGAGACAATCACAATTAGGGTAATGACGGCTAGAGGACATCAGCATGGAGATAACAGATGAGACGGAGAGAGGACAGAGAGAGGAGCTCTCAGACACGAGAGGAGACGGAAGATAAAGAAATGTCTGAGTGTCTCGATCTGAAGAACTAGCTGATGTTTTATCCTGAACTGTGTCGTAGTGTTGACTTTACTCCTCTAGTTTCTGGTGCCTCAGACTTTCTTATCTCAAGTGTTGCTTCTGGAGAGAACACCAGTTCACTCTTGTATTGACCTCTGTGATGCTCTCGCAGTGCATTTGAAGAGCGCCCCCTGCTGGATTTCAAGCCAAGCTAATCTTGAAATTTAACAGACAATTACAGGAGTTGGTTAAGTTTCTGTAGATAATTTGATTTGACTCGTCTGCGCTGTGATTTATCTTCTGCCGTGTCTACAGGTCAAGAAGACGAGGAAACTGATGTGTACGAGCTTTGTCTTGTGACGGGTGTCAACATTCATTCAGCCGAACCCATAAATCATTGTGTTTGGTGTAATTTCCTATATTTTGGTTTGGATGTATTTCACTCCTAATTAACTGGAGGAGCTCCAACACCTGGAATTTAAAATATGTCAGTCTATTTTTTATTTTATTTTTAAAGTGCATTGTTCTCAGCTGTCCGGTCAAATTAAAGTGGAAATATTCAGGAAGTATTCAGACTCCTGTGTGAACACAAATCTCATTCTTTGGCACGATGACAAAAACATACATTTCAATACGTCACTTGTGTGGAGAGAGGATTTCATGGCACCTGACACTGAAATCCAGACACTCTGCCAAATTCTAACACATTTTAGTCAGCGCCCCAAAAAAACCCCCATTAGGTTTTGATTCTCAGCCATATTCATGTGTTCAGAAGTGTACACGTTTGCAACTCCCTGCTTTGAAATGACTTTCCAACAGATCCAATCAATCTCCGTGTTAAATCGCCCTTTTTCTGAGCTCATCCCTTTAAATGCTTTCGTGCAACAGACGATAAAACCTCTTTTTTTTTATCTCTCTCTTCTTCTCTCACTTTGCCTTCTTCTTCTGAAATGTCATTGTTAGAACGCACAATAAGATCCACCGGCTTTTCCTTCTGTCTCTGTCGCCCTCCTAATCGCTATTGTGCGGCAGACAATGCAGCAGCCTCTGCTACGCAGCGATGGGATGGCTGACTGTCAGGCCGCACTGCAACACACACACACACACACACACACACAAGCTGGCAATGACATTTCATTTAGAGTCTAAGCGTGTGTGTGTGTGTGTGTGTCGATGGGTCGTTACAGCGTACGACTTGCTCTGTCTGACCCTGAGGTTTGAGCTTACGTGACATATCATTTAACTCACTGTACACTGAACACAGGTGTGTGTGTGTGTGTGTGTGTTCATTGCCTCCCACTGGTAGGTCCTTCTATCTTCTCTCTGGACTCTTACCTCGCGCTCTCACACACACATGCCATATTTTGCTCAGAGCTGCAGGAAGTCTCATTAAAACAGAAAACAGGTTTCTCCCACCTAATGAACACGAGTAGAATGAAGCTGTGTGCTATTTTAGATCCGCGCTGCGTGATGGCATCATGTCACATGGATTGAGAACATCCGTGAGTGCTTCTCCGTCTTCATCTTCTTTTAAGAGACACCGAGCCAAGTGCACAGCATGTAGTAAGAAGTATACAGTATATCATCAGGCGGGCTTTGGTGGGGAAACTGTGTTTTTTAAAACATTTCTATAAATAAGGAAATAACTTTTTTCTCAGATGCACGTATTGTATGTAGGAGTAATTTATTTCAGAGAATCGGAACCCTGACGTTTGGACATGTGGGGTTGATACTTGATCTTCTTTAAATCCTGAGCACGGCTGTTTATAAAAGGTGTTTTTACTTCCTTTAAATATCCAGAAACGAAGCCAAAATATCTCCGATACAAACTCTGCCATCTTGCACCGATGAAGTAATTTGGAGCCAGAGTCCGTGCATGTGCTCGATTTAATGAAAACCAACTTGATCAAACATCAGCATGATTAGAAAAACACAAAATGCCAGAAACCGTCTTTGAGAAAACTGTAATTGATGTGTACTTTTACTTTTAAGTTGCTGAGATGGAGGAGGTGGGGTTTATTTAATCAAGAGCTGTCACTCAGAACCCTGCGCTCACATTTAAATAGCCGCTGCTTGTGCGAAACGTCCACTCACGGATTCCTCTTCTATTTTTGTGCAACAAGTCTGTGAAAATTAATAGAATGAGAGGTGTAGTGTTGACGCCTGGGATAAACTATGTTCATTCATTATTCAGGAATAATTGTGACTTTTCTTTTAAGGTACGATGGAGAAATGTGTTTGAAGTAAATGGAAATGTGACGTTTATTAGGACACATTTTCTCCACTGTTGCTTGTTGACTCATCACGCTGCTGCCAGTGTGGATGTTCCCTCTGTCAGGTGGACCGCATCATATTAAATCTTATTATCTTCAGGTCTGTCTGTCCTCGGTCTCTCTGTCCTTGAGTCCCTTTGAAGCCGACGCATCTCTTTTTGAAAATTGATTTGCTCGTCAGGGACTTGTTTGGACGTCCAGTCTGCAGCGAAACCTCTCCTGCACATCTTGATCATGTTGTCACAGCAGTTTTACAACTTGAGGTTCAGTTCGGTGGTTTATCGTCTCAGGTGGGAAACTTGGCTTCGCAGTCAGGTGGGGACAACAAAACAGTACAACAACAGAAAATATACGCACACGGATGCAAAAGTACAGAAACACACCCACGATGTGTAAGTTACACAAATGATCATGCTGCAAATGAAACTGTTTAATTGCAAAGGGAATAAATAATGTTTTTACTGCTATTGCTGCAGCAAAGAGATGTTTTCTGAAGATTAGAGCATGAAAACCTTTTCAAGCTGAATATGTCTCGTTTAATGGTCAAAATGAAGTGTTGTTTTTGTTTAGGTAATTGTCCAGTGAAGTCGGTGGACGCTCTGGTCCATCAGTCGGCTTCACTGTCTTTTTTTCGTTGTGCTTTCGGACTGATCTCGTATCTGAGGACCAGGCAGCGACAGAGGAGCTGATGAGAAAAAGCTGTAAATAAAGGAAGGTGACGGAGAGAGAGTTACACACTCGTCTCCTGCCATGCTGGGCAAAGGGAGTGTGTGTGTGTGTGTGTAGCTTTGTCTGTGAGAGATGAAAAGACAGAGGGAGAGAGAGGGTCCAGATGAAGGGATTATATCTCAACACACTGTCCAAACAATTGTTCCAATTGCTCTGCCTCTAACAATCGCGTTTGGCCTGAGAGTCAACTGCTCAGGGAGCTGTGTGTGTCTGTCTGTGTGTGTCTGTCCATGTCTGTCTGTGTGTGTCTGTGTGTGTGTGTGTGTGTGTGTCTGTGTGTGTGTGTGTGTGTGTGTGTGGTAAGAATTGTCTATGTTACACAGACACTTTTACATCGAGAAGTGTCCCTGTAGAGGTGAAAAGAGCCGTTTGTGAAAAGAGAATCGCCCAAAGGCCCTCGAGTCCACGGTGTCATTTTCAAATAGAAAAATTCACATTCTGAGTGATCGTTCCTTCAATTCACGAGAGCTTTCTCATTGTTTCTCGACGCTCAGGTTTCCGAACATGTATTCCGAGGGAAATGTTCTTTACATTTGTTGTTTGTGCAGCATCAACAAGCAGCAGGGCTGAAATGACGAGGCGCAGAACGACACCGACTCTGCAGTTGAACTGCAGCAATGTCAGGGTGATCTCTGAAGACGTGTGGTGCTGACAGTAAAGCAGAACTCCCATAATCCTCCAGCTCATGTGGTTAATTTTATTCATTTTGAAGGATATCTAATAAATACCAGGTTTTTGCTGTTTGGCAGCGGACGGGTTTCTGTGGTTTAGTGATGGTGGATGTATTATATTCTACCTGCAGACTCTGTTGATTCGCAGGTCGGGTGGGCAGGGTCGTAAAAATAAACATTTCTGAATATAGCGGATGGGTACGGGTCATCGGAGGACTATTTGCTTTCGTTTGGGGAGAAACAAGGCAGCTCATTCCCACGTCTTCTGAAACGATTCCTTCAGCGCAGCCGGGCTATTGAGTGGATGCTATTTTGGTTTTGTAATGTTCATACGGTTGCGGCTCTCTAAAGTGGAGAAAATAATTCCTTTCGGTGTGCGATGGGCGGATGAGGCAAGCGGAGCCCGTCCTCCAGGTTCCCTCCAGGAGGGGGTTTATAACCTACACTGCGGCCGGCCACCAGGGGGCGATCAAGGTTCAGCCTCACTGCAGGGGAGCAGCCAATGGCGGAGACGCACAAACAGCATTGATACCAGGACAGAGAACGTAGGCGTGTTCGCATGCAGGCTGCTCGGACAGTGAGGAGAGTTCGCAGAAAACCTCATGCGAGCGTTAATGTACCTTTGAGTGAAATGGACCCAACGGAAGCTGCGTTCTGCTTCATCACCCTGTCGAGCGTTCTACTCGAGGAACCGTCGGTTCTCCACTCGTCTGATCTTCAGCCCACAGAGCAGACGGGTCGCTGTGACTGTCTGGTCACCTGACGTACCTTTTGTGTCACGCATCAGGAGGCCGACATTTCAACATCTCTCTCTGTCCACTTCCCTGCTGGCGGTGTGTTTGGCTGCGAGTTGGGGGGGGGGGGAGGGGGGTTTAGACGGCACAGCTGAGGCCGTTTGATTTTATCCGAGATGACTGTTGAGTGTATCGGACTCCGGCGCACAACAGTCTTCACTGCACGTTAGTGTCAAAGTGGAGGAGAGAGAGAAAGGGGGAGTTCAGACGGGCGGGTGAGGAGGGAGAGAGGAGTCAGAGGGAAGTGTTTTTGGCGAGCGTGGCTGTGTGTGTGTGTGTGTGTGTGTGTGTGTGTGTGTGTGTGTGTGTGTGTGTGTGTGTGTGTGTGTGTGTGGTTGTATTTACTCTTGAGAGATCCCGTGGCTGTTTGTGGTTGTGAAATGTTGCCAGATTCTTGTTTTGTTTGCACTGAAAAATGATGGAGAGCGAGTTCAGCCAGAGAGACGAGCGTTTAATAAAATTAACAGTCTGTCTTACGACCATCTGGGTTTTTTTTCCTCCGCTCCTTCATTAACAGCATTCATGCATTTTCATGTGTTTGCGGACGGAAACAAAAAACTCGTCCAAAAGACTTTTACTTCTGTAAATGTATTAACTTCTGTTCCTCAACAAACTTTACAAATGTCTGAGATAAATTATAAAATTCAAAGGAGCCAACACATTAACTTTGATTCAATCATCTCAGAGATGAAGATCGATTTCTGTTTCTCAACTTCTTTATATTTCTTTTTTATTTCGGTTTTTTTAGGGCACAAAAAAATCTATATAATTTTATTTCAAGTACAGACACTATTATCCTGATATATATATGGAAAATATCATTTATAGTGATTAAAGGAAATTTGTATTTAAACGTTTCATATATTCTCAAATGTGAATTTGTGAAATGTTGGAAGTAACTAGTTATGTTTTAACAGCAGCTGCCTCAAACTGTAAATATTGGAAGATGAATAAATGATACGACTCCTTTAGTTCCCGCTGGGATCTCAGATGTCGGTAAAGTCTATATGTATTTAACAGCTTCATTCAATCACCTATGAATCAGTTTCTATATACTTGTGGTATTAAGTACTTGCTGAGTTAAATGTATGGCACACGCCCGCAGGTACGGTGTATCCTCCCCTCTTCTCCTCACCCTCCATATTTAAATCCTACCGGGCCATTATACGATGCAGGTAATTGATGATGGTGTAAAGTTCATTAACCGTGTTAGCTGATATTTAGGAGGTTGTGGGCTGCGGGCTAAGAACTACATTTCATTTCATAGCTCATTAACCTAATGGTGCGGCTCCCTCTCTCCCTCTCCCTCCCTCTCCCTCTCTCTCCCTCCCTCTCCCTCCCTCTCTCTCCGGCCTCAGCTGATGATTTAATTTCATTCGTGAAGATAAACAGACCCACAGTGTTAAACACCACATCAGCAGCTAGAGGTAAACATTTGAAAAGAATGACTCTGCTCATTTCTTCGTGTCATTTGTAGCCGATGTCTTTGGAACTTGGTCTCAACATAAAATATCTTTTTGCTGCGACTGGAGATAACTTCTAACTAAATCTGTGATTTTATATCGTTGTCCATGAATCACAGTGAATTATCGGAGGCTTGGTTCAGACCAGGATTTCGGGGGGGAAACTATTCTTTTAGTTTCTTTTTCCTTTTTTTAAACCATAGATGTGAATTTCAATTAGTCTCTGAATGATGTTGGATGGTTCCTCCATCCATCCAACCTCACACTTTTAATATTCCCTCTAAATCTTTCTCTTCATCTTCGACGTGTCAATATGTCGGTCTCGTTAAGGTTCACAATTTTAATTGGGAGTTTACTTGTGATTGGCCATGCTGTGGATGTGAGATGTGAGAGAGAAGGGCTCGGAGACGTTGGCCTTTGTATCCCAATTTTACATTCACAAAAAAAGAAAAAGCTCTAAAAAACCATAATAATGTCAGTTTAAGAGGAGCCGGAGGTTTTAAGGGTCCAGAATCTACAGTGCACTTTTATATTCAGGCTCTCAGCAGTTTACAGCAAGTTCATGATTTTCAGAACAAACTATCATCCACATTTAATCCCAAACTGTTCTGTGTGTGCCTCAGCTCAGCTCCGTCCTGAAGGGGTGCTTCAACATCTCTCCAGTTATCATGAAACGCTGATCTGGAGAGAGAAGTTACTTATCAGTGTGAGGGCTGCGGCCGTCGCAGGTATTAAGGGAACATTAGCTGCTCGCCAACCTGAGGAAGTGAGTCTGCAGGTGGGAGAAATGCTGACTGCAAGTCTGGCAAAGGTGAGCTCCCTAGATCACATTCAAATGTTAAGCGGTACACTCATAGACACACACACACTCATATACACACACACACACACAAACACAGGTGAGGTCCCATACAAATGTTGCTAATAAGCAGCACCACTGGGCCAGATCCTATTTGTCAAACCCTTGGGTGCCGGTCGCCAGACAGAGAGTAACCTGCTGAGCTCACACTTCCGAGACACACACACACACAAATATGCAGACACACAAACTCCCCAGCCATCTGTTTGTCAGTGAGATGTGAGAGTGGTTGAAATAGACTTAAAGTTTACAGCAGCGTACATTTAATTACATATATTCAGGTTTGCTGCAGCTGTTTTTTGGAATGAAAAATTAAACTGCAGCAGTTTACCTCAGTACAAAATCTATGAATATATATATATATATATATATATACACATATATATATATATCTTCAACCAGATATTTGATGCTACTGCTGAGACAGTGACTTGTGATTGGTCAGCAGGCTCCGCCCCCCCCTAATCGCTACGATGCCGACTCCGGCTCCAGATGATTCTGGCCAAACTGCAATATTTAGCTAGTACACAGTATCGATACACTGCATGTACAATATACAACATTACACAGATCTGAAACGGTGTCATTTCATATTGACCACACAGAGAAGAAGAGGAACATGTAGAGGAACCGCATGTCTGGAGAACTGAGGATCATATTGATTATTCTGGAAACTCACTGCTGCAGCGTTTTCCTCTTTCCTTTTTGTCTCCATGCACGGCTCTGTATGTTATTAGTTACCTCACGCACCATAAACTACTTTCATTTCATCACTTTATCTATTAACCATTCCACTGTTTCCATGCGCGTCGCAAATAAAAACCAAAGATTCACCTGAGACGCATAATAACCCGCCGAAGATGCAGCGTGTTTCAAAACCGCTGTGTGATCTAATGCGATGTCAGCGCCGTTCAGTTCTTCCTCTGTGGTTTTCTGATTGATTTTTCCCACAGAAGTCTTTACGGAGAATCAATCTATAAAATGCGAGTTTCATCTACGTATAGTGAGAAAATCACCTCTCCACCGGCTCTTTGTTTGAATAATGCCTGGCTGCTGTGTGTCTAAATGCTCCGGCGTCAGTAATGGATTCTGCACATGCAGAGCTGTTGGCAACTGAAGCATGCAGGAACATTTGTGATACCTCTTTTGTCGCTAGCGTTGCTGCTGGCTGCAGCTGCACAGGGGAAGCGGGACCTCTGTCTCCCACGGCGAGTCTGTGCTGGCGCCAGATTAGCGCGGCCGCCTGAATATTTCACTGTGGCTCTGCAGGTTTTCACCACTGGACTGTTGCCACACCCTCGTCATCCAACACTGTGTTCAAACCCAGACTTTGAGCATTTTGAGGAACGTCTTTGTTGCAAAGATGCCGACATCACGTTCCTCCTCGATTGTTTGAATTTCTTAGACTTTGCCTCAGATGCTGTTTTCTGCCGGCGTTCTGGCTAATCTCTTTTAATGGCTGCCCACATGTGAATGCAGGTTATAACAGATAGCCGACTCTTCTTCTCGCCACACGGACTGTTTTTACCTGGTCGAACTAGAATCGGACACCAGAAGACGTCCAGACACAAACTCCTGTCCTTCGCCTACAGAATCTGTCCATAGAGATTTGATTAATGATAATTAATACACGGTAATCTCTTGAGTCTACACGTTAAATGTAAAACTTGAGCTTTGCACTGGAAGGTCTGTTCCCTCCTGCTGCAGACCTCGAGATCTCAGCCTGAGTTTCTCACGGCTGTTAAAAGCCTCCTCAGTCTGTACGTGTCGGACCGTGTCCTTTTCTTTGGGGGGAGATTCTGAACTGACATCATAACCTTGGAAAAAAGATAAGATTTCAATCGCAGCTGCACTCAGGCTCCGTCCCGTAATGACTCAATCCTAAACGACATCTTTAATGAGATACGATGCTTTGATAAGCAGGTTGAATAACTGCAGGCGTTTCCGTGACACAGTGTGATTAAGATTTTTGGCCACCGTCACCTTTCTGCTATTGATTCACCAGCGGAGTTCAGGTCTGTTTGATCCCCACACACGTCTCTCACACGTCTCTCACACACCAATTTTAAGCAACACAAAAAATTCCATTGTGGTTTTGCAGTTTTTGTGTAAATTCCTCGACCCACCACCTCGATGCTCCGACAGTGACTTTACAGCCAGTGAGTAATTTCACTCAGTTATTAAGACGGATGCGGACACGCTCAGTGGTTTGTAGGTTTGGGCCGAGCCGAGTCAACAAACTGTCCCACGTCCCAGCGCAGGGTTCAACATTTGGACGTTTAACCTGGACTCCGTCCCAGGACTCCCAGTGACCATCTGGACGTCCAGCTGGCTTCACTGACTGCAGGGGTCCGCTCACCTGGACCCTCGCTCCCCTCACACGAGCAGTCACCTGCTGACTGTCCTGTTGGCGCAAACAGGAAATAACCATAAAAGCGACGACACAATAGGGATCGTAATAAATGCGACAGGAAGAGCTTTAGATGAGACGTCTTTGAGGCCACAAACGATGATGACAAAATAAAAGAACAGAAACACTTTAAAAGCAAAATAAATCCCAGGGTGAATATTATCTGATTTCCTGTGCACGCATGGAGGCAGACGTCATTTAAACAAACACACATGCACAAACTGTCTCTCACAGTCTCGCTCGCTGGGCGAACTCGACTTCACCTGAGAGACGCACAACGTGTCCGAGTAATTACACAGGTTGAGGTCGTGTGCTGCCGGAGCTGTTTGCTAATTTGGCTTAATTGATGAAAATATCGTGAAATATGCAGCTGGAAAGACGAGGCCTTTATTGAATTAAGTCTCTCTCTCTCTCTCTCTCTATATATATATATATATATATATATATATATATGCTCCTCGCACACACACATACACAGTCCTGACATTTAAATATCAGTTTAAGGTTAATGCATCCTCCTCTGAGAGACATGAAATGCCTCTAACGTCACATCGAGCTCCCACCACATTTATATAATAGACCTTGATAAACTGAGCTGTGTTGGAAAAATTGCTGTGGAATAACAACATGTGATGTGACTGTTTACCGTCTGTATAATCATTCATCCTGTTTGTCTCTGTCCTCCAATCAATTAGGGGGAACGTTAATATTTTAACAGATACACAATAATAATTACAATGCAGTAATATTTTCTATGTAATTGTAGTTATCAAGTCATACAAGTATAAACAAATATCCAATTAATACATTTTTTAAATATCTGAGAGACAGAATAGTTTTCTTTCACCCAACATGGCGTCACCATCGTTGAAATCATGCATCAGTCCTGATTTCATGATGCAATATTTGTTGTTTTTTTATCGCTGCAACTTGTAGTTTGAGAGCGCAATGTTCTCTAAGTGCATTTTATTATTTAGAGAGATAAAATCAATGATGGTTTCACGGTTTTATCCATTTCTGCACAATGTTCAACGTGTGATATCGATACCTCAGCCACAGATACACTGCTAAGATAAGCATGTTTATATAAAAATCAATAGACGCTGTTAATTTAAAGATGGCACATACTCTGGAGTCGGTGGTTTTACAAAGAGCAGCATGTTTTGGGATCGGTTCAACAGATTTATCAGAGTTATTCCCGAGGGGATGGCCCATAAAAATATACTGTTTCTCATTTAACAGGCTATTTTCTGTTTTCTGAGCTGAGAGAAGCTTCTCTGATGGACCTCAGTGAACGTGAGCAGTTAACTGGGACACCCATGAAAATTAAACAATTCGGTGTAAATCAATCACACGTTAATTAATAAGTCACGCATATAAGTGCCGCAAGTTTAGTAGAACATGTGCAGAACATCACATCATTTTCTCTTTGTACCTCTAACGGCTCAGTCTTGATTCTGCCCTCGACATTTTATTAAATAATCAGCAAACTGAATTTCTGTTATCTCACCTGCCACTTCTATGACAGCCAAAAACACCATCTGCTCCACACACACACGCACGTACATGCACTCACACTGTCTGCTGTGTTGTGACAAAGTTGCCGGCGACACCTGACAGAATTCCCAGGGTGCACCACTACATTTTGACAGGGTGTAATCAAAACGAACTCAAGTTAGAATTACACAGAAAATCACATTTATATCACTGCACGTCCTGGATTTTATCTTTAGCAAATGAAATTCTGAAAAATATCTCAAAACAATGCGCAGCCTTTTTTTTAATTTAAATTTGAGTTTTGATGGGAAGCAGTCCGTCACGCTGGTTATGAGACGTTATGTTCCCCCGGGGGCAAATACAGAGAAATGCTTTTAACTTCAACACTAATACGTCTGTTTGTCCAACAGCTTATTTCTGCTGCGAAAAAAATGATTTGTAAAAATACTGTGTGCACATAAATGTTGAGTTTAATCTGACGACACAGTTTCATGTCATTTCCACCGTTGATCTAAAAACACTGTTTGACAAAAAGATAAAGAATTGATCGTGTGACTTTAGATCTGAACCTTTCACCTTTTCCTTTATCACGTCGATTGTCGTCAATGTTAGAGTTTAAGGGACGAGAGGAGAGAAGGTGAATTACTCCTCCAAACCATCAATAAACAAAAAACGACCCCAGAAATCGTAACACGCAATTGAAATCTTTCCGAACACAGTAAGTTGGCAGGGGATTCAGTTGTCGTGTCAGATAACTCCACATCGTGGTGAAGCTGGTGGGGAGCTCGCACTTGGCAGTTTTCAGCTCCGCGTTCATCGTCGCATGAACTCGTTTGTCTTTTCAAGGCGCGCAAGCTCAAAGACTGTGCACAGCGGGATCACTTTGAGAATGACTGCTGCCGCCGCACGTTCAGAGCTGCCAACCGCACTCGCAGACATGAGACGGGACACTTTGCCAAGGAGACATCTCGTCCAATTTCCAGAGACTTAAATCATTTGGAGGCGGCGAGTGAAAAAAGGTATTTGATTATTGTTTAATGACAAAGTCAGCTTTTATTGGATTAGCGTTGAGCTCGGTGCGCCTGGATGTGGCGACGGAGGGACGAGGTTATTCCGGCACAGGGTCGTCTTTCAGGACACAGTTTGCATATTCATGGGTACAAACACTCTGAAGTAGTCGAGGGGGTTGGTTGTTTTTTTTCCCACACTGTTTTAAGTTGTTTTTAAAATGGAGAAAGGGTGAATGAACTCACACCTATAGTCTGACGCTGGCTAAAAGGAAGTAATTACAACTCTTACGTCTGACCTGTATCTTAATTTATGCTCTTTCACTAAAAGCGTGTTCGGCCTCCGCTTCCTCTGGATGTGGAGCTGAAAGATAACTGCCCTGCGGACATCATTACTTTCTTTTATACTCATTCCACGCTTCAGTACATCTGAAAGTCAACATCGGCTCCTGCCAGCACAGTTGGAGAGGAAGAAAAAGAGAGTACATCACAGCGGGGAGCCTCCGACGGCCACCATCTTTATCCATCTGCTCTACTGCTCGATTGCAGATTGATCACGAGGAGCAGAGATCTGAGGAGCAGACGTGTGATCCTGAGACCCACAAAGTCACTGGTTCAAATTTGCTTCCAGTTGGGGAAAGCTGATTGGAGAATATGGGTCACTTCCTGCACAATTTTTTGCAATGCGAGTGTTCGTTCATGCAAGACATTTAATCCGCACCTGAGCAGAGCTGCTCCGCTGCCAGCAATTTGAAGCTGGTTGCACTGGGCAGCGTCCAGATTGGAGAATCTATGTGGATAAATCTCCGGCTCCCTTGTTGCTCCAAATATGAAGATAAGACATATTCACAAATATGTTTTTTTTTTTTTTTTTTTGCTCATTTCACTGTAAAAGCCTCCAAATAGACACATGAACACATCCTGCTCTCACACACACGATTTGGAATTGAGTGGCTGCGCTCGCTTAATCTCACGAGCCACAATCCAATAACGAGGTTTCTCTTCAGGGAGGGAAGTTTTTCATTTTCACAAAAAACTTTCTCTCATTTAGCTCTGACCAAAAAAATATTCCTCTGCTTACCTGGACTTCCTTTAACATCCACAACAAGCAAAGGTTCACGCACCTGCTCAGAACTTTAATTTGTTCAGTTCAACAGTTGAGTTTTATTTCTCATATGTACTCATGTGTGGAATACCAGGGCCGTGGTGTGGGATTCGGTGTTTGATGTATTGATCACCCCGCACACACACAAGCGAGTACACAAACACACAAAACTGTATCGAGCGAGTAACTCCGTGTTCGACTCTGCAGTTGTGATTCGCGGCGTGCCTGCCGCAATGCACAGCCCTGAAAATGTACATCCAGTGAATGACGGACAAATTCTGTCCTCCAGAGACAAAACAGCAGCATCTGCTCCGTGTCTGTCTGTGTTTTAAATAGTCTGTGAAGGTTGCGTGTCCCCTCAGGTGAGTTTAGCCTCATTTTTTCCATTTTCTTTGTCCTCACGACCTCCTCGCCTCTTTATTTCTGTCCCTCTCGTGTCTCTTCGGTCACAATCACTCGGTCGCACGCTGCCTTCTCTCACTGACACTGATGTTTGATTTGTAAGGAAGCTGCTGAATAAATTAGCCGAGCAGATTCTGCTGTTGTTCCGTCTCATCGAGGCGTATTTGCTGTATTATCTTGTCCGTCTTGTTTATTTCTGCTTTGACATTGACAGTGTGCCTTCTCAGATTATGAGCTGATTGATGGCACCATCCCCTCCGACATGTTCGCCCTCCCCGCGCCGCTCGAACCAATGTGCCACCGCATCGCTCGAGGACATTACAGTTCAGAGACACACTGTCGGCGCCAGGCGTGATGGATCAGAACTATTTCCTTTCTTTGCACGGGGCTATAACGCCGCACTAGAGCTGCATGTCTGACTCACCGCGGAGAGATTACGCAAATATTCTTTTTTAAATGTCCTCAAAAGAAACATAAACGCAAACGCTGTAAATGTCCCAGCTTACAAAGCGGACTTGAAATGTTCAGTGGATGCAGTTGTTCAGACATTTCGATGGCTGCTGCTGTGATTGATGCACAGAAGTGTTTGAACACCTCCAGCTTCCTTGTTTCCTTCATAACGGAGGATCTTTGTTATTTTATGAGGATAAATGAAGTCATATTTGAAGTTGTGGGTCCATTTTACCTTTGTGGATCATTTTTGTCTTTCAGAGGACTTTTGTTTTTTTATGTAACAAATCACATAGTTTATGTCAGAGCTGTTCTTCTTGAAAGTTGTGGTATAAGTACTTACTGGTCTTTTAGTTTGCAGATTCACATTGTCCCTGGCAGCATGTGGGAACTCAAACAGCCCTCGGAGGTTCAGAAGCACCGGTGAAGAAACGCAGCATCACAACTCTTTGACTTTGAAATGTTGGAGTAGAAACTGATAATCGACAAACAATCAACTGGTTGATTAACAGAAATTCACTCAGCAACAGTTTTGATTTTGAATTCAAGTTATAAAGTTGTTAGAGGGAAAACTGAATGTAAATGGATCATTAAAATATCAGTTACCTGCTCAAAACAGATTGAATCGACAACTCGTTAAGAACAATTGAAAATAAAAATGTTGAGGAACGAATAGGAAATGAAATAAGCCAAAAGAATGATGTGAAAAACACATTTCACTCAGTAGAGCACAAACCTCCACCAAGGCCGCTGCATCCTGCTCATGATTGGTTCTTGTGGTCGAAATATTCCAGAGAAAATACGTTTTTTTGTCATAAAACATTCAAACTTGCATGAAAACAAAAACCTCCTCATAAATAAATAGTAAAAAAAAACTCAGTAAATGTGCAGAATGATTACCAGTAAGAGTCAAATGGAATAAATACAGTATATTTATTCACATGCTTTCTCAGGCCGCTGCTGTAGGAACTCACACGCTCCCGGTTTGATGTCAGGTAGTTTGAGAGGAAGTGTGAGAGGAGTGTGTTCTGGTAAACTTCAGTAATTAATGCATCGTGTTGCTGCGGCTGCACAGCTCCGTTATGAGAGAGCTCTGATGATTGATGGCGTCACCGCACACATTAATAGAGCTGCTATTTCCAAACCGCAGCTCCGGAATCAGGCCAACGATTTGCATGTTGTTGGAAAGGGTAAATCTGAGCAGCAGCTAATGCACCTGCGGGTCCCTGGTGGATTCCCTAATGTAAGAGTACGTGATATTGTTCCGGCTTTAAAAACCACAGAGAACTAATTGAACTCCGCTCTGGGAGTCGCTCAGCTTTCGATCATGAGGACATTGCTCATTTTTTTTGGTTTTTTTCTTTTTGTTGGGACCTGCTCTCTTTGTATTCCAGCCAGCTTCGTTCTTTGCGGCCCAGCTTGATCGGGACCCCGTCGCCCGGCGCCTGCGTTTGTAAGAAGCTTTAACAAAATGCGATGTTCAAACAGACGTAGCGCAGATTATAAGACGTCTGGACAGATGCACCAGATGTTCTGCGTTGATGAGGAGTGATTATCAGCTTCTCTCTTTAGCTTTAACAACAGTTTGATGTTTGACACTATAAAGCTGAAACGATCATTCAGCGAATGAAACAATTAATTAACCGGACCCATCGATCAAACGTTGACCTTTAGAAAACGAATCTCTCTCTGGTTTTTATGCTTCGATCACCCAGACTGATTGTCCCGTTGTTAAAAAGTAGACGGTGCTGGTTTTCCACTGAGCTGCTGGGAGCGGACGTCCCTGAGTCAACGAAGAAACAAATAAATAAACGAAAACACGGAGAGAAAAAAGTTTTTTTTTTATGTTGGAGAGAAAACGGGCAGAAGCTTGATGTTGCCTCCGTGTCTCCAGAGCCGATAGCTGTCGTGGTTGACTGCGGCTGAACTCCCATGAAGACAAGGAAATGTAAATGTTCTGCTGCAACTGAACTTTATCCCGAATACGTTCACTCACTCGATTAACTGGAAAAAAACTGTGGCGAGGATTTTTTTGGGGGGTTTTAAAACCTCAAACAATCACTTACAGATTGATTTAAACTTAAAAATGTCTTCGGTTAACTGCTGGTAGTTGTAGAAAGGTGATGTAAATAAAGCTGGTGTCATAGTGTGGCGTGAACCCCGAATGTTACCGGTGAGTTTCCGTCGCTCTTCTTCTGTGTAGTGACACATTTCAGCAAATAAAATACACTTGTAGGAAGGTGTTCAGCTTCATATGAGGTAGTTTCCATTTCCTTGATTCCTTTCTCCTGCTCTGACTGTTCAGACTGTCTGTTTGATGGATTGTCTCTATTCCCTCCTTTAGTTCCTCTGTCTACTCCACACTTCATACTTCAGAAAATAATTGAAAATGCCTATTACAGCTCATGCACACATGCTGCTTTTTCCACTTTCTTTGAGGAACTTCTTTTCCTGCTTCCACTCGCCTGCCTGTTCCACCACACACATCTTGGTTTTCCACTTTCCCGCATTTCCATATTCATGTTTTTTTTATTTTAGACGTTAATGCTCAACCCACTTAAAGAACATTCCAACAATAGCAGACAAAGCAACGACTAAAATATGTCACGCACCGCAAGCGACTATGTAAGTAAGCAGGACAACTATCTACAGCTTTATCATGACAATGATTGTTAATCAAATACATACAAGTGCAATTTAAAAATAATAAAGAAAATAGTTGAGGAATGAATAAATGCTAAGCACATAGTTCCACCAAGGCCCAACAATCCTACACATGATTTTCTCCTTCTTATAATAAAATATATATAAAAGAAATTATACAAACATACCTTTAATGCAAATCCTTACAAAACCTCATGGCTTCTTTCTTCATCAAGTTTCGTGGAAATCAGTTTCGTAGTTTTAGTTCGATACTGCAAATAAACGAACCGACAGATGGACGAAGGTGAAAAAAACATCGTTCTGTTTTTTACTTTGGGTTTTTTTCTGCTCGGATTCCTAAACCAGTCGATAAACTTTATATAACAGCTGTGAAAAATAACTAAATAGCAGATTAATGTACGTCTCCAGCCGTGAGACGTGATGGGACATGTTGGAATGAGATGCCAATGGTTTCAGATCAAAACCTTAAAATCAACGACACGAGTGAAGAACCAATTAATTTTGTGTTTTCATGTTTGATGTTTATTGTCGTTAATTTCTGTTGTTACTCAAATCAGATCTAAAACCAACAACTTCTCCGCATTGTTGAATCTGCAGAGCGAAGACATCCTCGACTTGTAATGGGCCTTCATTCATCTCCCTCCGGCTCGTGTTAGTGTTCAATTACCTCCGAACAGTTTGTCTTCATTGTACTCGAGAAGATTTAAAGGATGGGAGGAGAGGGAGAGAGAGAGGAGGGGGGGTGGGGGTGACGTTGAGTGAGTGATGAGAAAGAGGAAACAAGGAGAGAAGTGTTTACAGATTCAATGAGCGAGTAAAGTGATGTTGGAAGATATTCGCCTTCAGGGCTTTTTTTTACAAGAGAGATTTAGAGACAGGACGGTTTTCAGTGAAGTAAATAAAGAGACAAGTAGAGAAAGGAGGAGCTGGACCCAGACAACGTGGACTGACTCCTCCTCAGGACACTTGTCTGAGGCAACAAGATAACGAGAGTCAAAATCAGCATGATGACGGAACTGGAGACAATAGACCACAATTTACCACAATGTCAGGACACATGGAGCAGTTGGGAAATTTAAAGACAAACAAAACAAAGACTATGAATAAATGATGTTTGCAGCTGCACTGTTAAAAAAAACAAAAAAAAAAAACTATTCACCTCACGTGAAGCATTGGATTGACAGTGAAGTGGTTTGTGCACCACGGCAGCTTTTCGCCGTGTGTAACGGAGGGTTCATGTATAAAGAACATACTAGAGTTACTGTCTACAGCCGATATCAGGGAGAACGTGGAGAGGACATTTCCCTGCGGACTGTCTGCCCTCGACGGACACTGTTTCGCTCGGATCAGCACATCCAGACCTGATCGCTTTACATAGGGCTGTGTTGTAACTACTGTAACCACACACACACACACACACACACACACACACACACACACACACACACACACACACAGTAGCTGGATTCAGGTCAGGAGCAGATATGCTGGAGTCTGCTGCCCATCATCGCTGCATTGATTTCCTTTCTCCTGCGTCAGGCTGTCTTGTCAACAGACTCCTCTGAGCATGGAAGATGAATTATTCACAGGACAGCTCTGCCAGGATCTGTAAATAAATACTTAACTAATATTGGCCCCTACAACCCACAGGTCTCTGCTTACTGTGACGGGGGGGGGGAGAAGAAGAAGAGAACATAATGAAATCTTGCCCTGAATCTAATTTTTCATTCGCCCATGTTGGGATCTGTCAAGTGTTTAATGATCTCAAACCGCAGCAGTATTCCCTCCCCTCACATTATACTTCACAGCTGGAGTCTGGACATCATTTGATCAGACAGATGTTTAATTTATTCATTAAATCAGAACCTGAGGCAATAATCGTTTGTTGTCAGGTTAGATTTAATTTACGTTTGTTGAACTACAGGTGATTATTTATGTGATTTTACTGAAATGTGAAATTTAATTTAGTGCATTTCACAAAGCAACGCGAACACTAGAACAGTGTGAGTGCGTCGAATTAACATGGAGGAGGAAGGGTTTATGACTTTATGTCGTCCATCTTTATTGACAGTTTATGGTTTGAACTTTGAACTTTGGAAGCCACAAAGTGAAAAGTGATTTCACCTTAGAGACAAACTTTTTTTTTTTTTTCCTCGACACGTTTTCCTTTAGGCAGAAAAAAAAAACAAAACAAAAAAAAGCGAAATTAATCAGCCGCAGCTCTAATTCCTTTGAGTAGCTCTAATTACACTAATGGACGTTGTGTGAAATGCATCTATGGTTATTTTTAGGAGGCTCTACAGTAAAACACTCCCAGGGGCTGATGGGACGTCTTACCTGTAAATACAGCTGCAGCAAACCACAGCACGGAATCTGGACCGGACTGAAACGCGGCGTCTGAAACTTTTGTCCCAGCGATTCAGTGACATTTTTCATTGGGAGGAAAAGAAGAGACATGGAGTTTTAACTGCATTCATCGGGTTTGTTTTGTTGAATTGATTTCATCGCTGGGTGAGTGGGGATCCACTTCCTCCCCAGTAGCTTTTAATGGAACGAGATGAATGAAGGAGTGAGCTTGTTTTAATTCAACAAGGGGGCGGTCACGTTACCTCTGCCACACTTGACAGGTTTAATCCTCGGCTGCGAAGCGGCAGGTCTTAACCCTGATTTGTGACTGTCTCTTTTTTTTTTTTTTTTTATGAGCTTTTGATTAAAACATCTGCCATGTGGCGTAATGAGGTTTGTAATAAGATCCGGCAGCATGACACCGGGATCACAGCTCTTCCTGCGTTTCCTCTGTTCCTGTTTGATCTCTGAGCAGAAGCTCCGAGTGGATCGACGGAGGAAAAGGAGTTAGTCTTGTTCTCGCCGTTTGCTCGGCGTGTCGAGTTCTGACACTCCGTCATGTAGCTGGGGCCGCTTGTAATTTACTCTAGTTTGTTTCAGTGTCCACGTGTATGTTTCTGCATGTGGTTCCATTAGCCGAGCGTTAGGGCGGCTGCTAACACAGTGAGAGAGATGTGGCGCGTGAATGGAGTTTTTCTCAACACACGACGGAGGCAAAACAGACGGAAACTCTTCAGGATATCGGAAGTTCAGCTTTAGATTTTTAACTATAGAGAAAAGCTTGTTCCTGATTCCTCCACTTGTGAAAATGAGAAACACGAAGAAGCAGTCAGAGGATTCTGTTGCTAAATTAATGTTCCTGTGTATCCGTGCTTTCCTGCCGGTCTTTGTGAAAGCTGTCTGTCTGTCTGTCACATGTCAACCCGTCCGTTTCTCCGCTGTGGTGTTGAGGCCCTGAAATAGAAGAGCGTGTAAATGAGGAGGGAGGAGAGAGAGAGAGAGAGGGAGCAGTAATAGCTCCTGGGGATTGTTTCCACATTTGACCACTGCAGCGGAGATTTGTGACATCCAGCATATTGATCAAGACATTTACCCTGCACACGCACGTGCACGCTCACAAACCTGCTGTGCTTCCCTTCATCCTCCATTCTTCTTTATCTTCGCATCTCCAAATCGCCACTTTTCACCTTCACTTTCCACGTTAATTCACATTCTTTTGTCAGAAGCAGCGTTTAATAATTTTTGTCTGTATGAAGTAGAGTGCGATTTGTAAAGAGTCATCATTGTTCAGACGACGTGGGACGAGGATTTCCCCTTTTAAACATTTGAAAATGTAGCTAAAATGCAATTAAAAGTGATTTTCAGTTGATTCCGACAGTTATATGTCTCTAATGCATAAAAGATATAATGAATTTTACTTTTCCAAAGCGTTAAAGAGATTTTATCAGATTCGTTTTTATTAAGATCGAGTTTATTTTTACATTTTGTCCCTCTCCGGAAGAAAACAGATGAACAGTGATGAATCCCTGATATGATGCCGTGACACTGTGCCTGCGGAGAAAACCGCATGATTGTTATTATCACACCTGATCTTCGACGGCTTATGAATGGTGAGAGTGTGTAATGCGAGTAAGTGGGAGTCACCCGACTCCGCGGCGCGGCTGGATCCGCATCGACTGAGCTGTCATGGACAAATACAGACCTCTCATACACTTGATATGCAGATGTCAGGATCCATGCTGACTGTTGCTCTTCCTCGCTCGTCCTCCTCTCTGGTTTGGCGAAGCGGCCTCGTGTATTAATGACGTGTCGATAAAGAGCTCTCCCATTACACCCACACCCATCTTTAACCTTGCTGCTGATCTGTGTTTGTGTGCGTCTGCCCTCTGTCATAGCTCCTCTATTATTTACCACGTGTCTCTGTCTGGGGCTTGTGTGTGAGGCCGGCAATCGCCTTTAGGTAAACAACCACTGCCAATGACACGGTCGACCCTCACACACCCACACACACACACACACCTAACGTTCTAACCTCATCCCTCCTCAGACCACATCTCATTTCCGATCAATATGTTTTAAGCGGAGCCCCAAAACAAACTTTGCTCGCTGGCCTGGTGTGTGTTTGTCCTATTTTCCGGGGGAGATGCAGGTGTCATTTTCAGTGCAGGTCCACGTTGCCCTCTGTGCTGTCTGCAGGCGACAGTTAGAGAGATCCATCATCCCTATCTCTGACACCTCAGCCTGCACGGACTCCTAACTACACATCAGCTGCTCTTAGATTGGTCTGAAGCACGAGGCTTCACACGGTCAACGTTACATGGAGAAGTTTTCTCACAGCTTCTGAGCGGGGTTAGGTTCAGCATGTGGAGCATGTGCGTATGTGCAGTTTGCATGTTCTCCCCGTGTTTGTCAGGATCTGTCTCTGACTTCCTCCCACAGTCCACGGCCGTGCAGATTGGCGTTCATAAAAAATGTGTCCGACTCTAAGATGACTGCGTGTGAATGGTTTTTGCGTGTTGGCCTCGGTATAAGCTCGTGAACCTGTCCAGGATGTTCTCCGTCGATTCTCCACAAAAGCACCAAACTCCTCAAACTCTTCCACCTCCCGTAGTGTTTTCTCTTCTTTTAAGATTTGAGAGCACGTGTTTTTCTGTGTTCCTGTCACTATCACATTTCATGTAAAGTAGAAACAGCAGTGCAGGTATCAAGACAATATCAATATTATATTTATTCACCTGCTGGTGTACAAATGTTGGCTCTTCAGTTTCAGAATAAAGTGACGCGACAGACCAAAGACTTCAGATTCTCTTTACGTGCGATGTAGTATTTTATTCAGTCCTGTGGACACATTTTAAAATTGAATTAATTCCTGTAGTTTATATTCACATGAAATAAAACCTCATGGCTTTAAAAATAGCTGATTGAGTTGAGGATTTTCCCAAAGTCGTTTATGCTCCGTTTCTGTGAAATTACTCCAGTCCCTCTGATTTCTTGCTATTTAGACCAGAGAGCAGCTCAGAATATCTCTGAGAATAACAATCACGTCGGAGCAGACCAAGTGTTTTCTATTGCAAATCACCAAACACACCATTTGTTAACTGGAACGACTCTGAGGTCAGTGCAGGGTCCGACTGTCCCCTCACGAAACCACCAAACCAAAGACTTCTTCTCTACGCCGATGTTACTGCTTCATGTGAGATTTTGTTGGCTGGTAAACTAAATACTGTCGGATTAATGCAAAAACAACTCAAGGGACCAGATAATATAAAATATACATTTCTCCCTCATGCTTTCTTACAGTAGCTGTTCCTCAAAGACACAGAATGAGTGTGAGACGCTTCGCTGTTTGAACTGCACAAACCCAGAAAACCTTAGTTTTGCTCTTGGTGTGAAGAGAAAGAAAACAAAAATACTAAAGCATGTTTTTGGAAGATTTCTTTATGAAAGAACTCAAAGTATAAGAATAAACCTGAAGTGAAGTTTAAAGAAGCAGTGATACGTGCTTTCAAACACCAGCCTGGTGTGTTGGGGAAGTCTGCAGGTGGTTCTTTTAACGTCAAGTCATGGTTGTTGGGTAAGAGAATCTATATGAGCGATCCAGACATTGATGCCGTTGTCAGCAGGTGGGGGCGTGAATGAGGAAGTGTTGGGGGTGAGGTGTGTGTGACTGGAGCGAGAGGAGAGGTTCGGAATGTTCTCTTGGCGTGGTCGTGTCCGACAGTAATCTGTAGAAGTAGTCGATGTGGTATTTTTGTTTCACCTTAGCGACGGATTTTTCACGTTCATGTCAAGTTTGCGACGGAGTTTCTGCTTTGACGACGTCGCTGGCGTTAAACCATCATCCTGGGACTGGACGACTTTTCCAGTCGTGTCAGAATTTACATCTGCTTTTCTTTTACATGACCCGGTCCTAAGCCACCGATCCATTTTTAATTTTAAAGCTTTGCAACATACATCCATGCTTTGCACAGGCACATTCCCCAAGTTACAGCAGGGTCAAACTTATTTTGACGTAAAACGGTTGCGATGTCGCAAACCGGTCCACTGCACTGCTCAAGTCAGAGAATGCAAAAAAAAAAAAAAAACATTTTTGATTTTACATACTAGTTGATTTTGATTTAAAATTTTAAAACATGTTACTTGTCACCTCGCGGACCACAAGGGGTCGCTCACGGACCACACTTTGAGAACTACTGCTTTAGATTGTATCCACGTATGTTTTCTGCCACCACAACAACACATATTCTCCAGAGTCACATATTTAATTGCACTGAATATTATTATAACAAATATATATTCTGTTTTCATTTATATTTATTGAACATTTTTCATTCCACCTGGACAAAAGTACAGGAAAACCCTTTGGTTTGCTGCTGCTGAGTCTGTGCATTGCTTTGGCTCCTGTGAAATATGAATAACAGTGAATCTGCTGCAGTTTGGCTTCTGGTTTCCTTCTGTACGGAAAGAAAATGAGTCAAGAAGATATAGCTTCTATTGAACTTATGCTCCCGTCATGTTTGTATCTACACTAGTCTTTCTTCATCATCATTGTCAAATCTCATATTTGAATAAGACACAGAGAAATGTTTTGACATGATATATTTATTTTCAGTTTTCCCAAATTATTCAAATGTCACTGAACAATACATCAATGCAAACTAACATATATTCAGTGATGGCTGCTCTTGTGGTTAAATGTTTGATTTATTTCAATCAAAAGCAAGAAGCATTTGGAATGATCCAAAAATCCCTTCAGGGGCGACTTCTTCAGTCAAACACAGGACGCCCGGGTCTGTAGTCGACTGAACGCTTGTCGAGCTCCTGCACATCGTAAACTTGTCCGTGGATGAGTCTGATGGAGAGAATCAGAGAGAGAAGAGAAGTTGTCAAAAACAGTAATGATGATAATGATATTACAATTATACAGTGATGATGGTAGAAGTACACGTCCTCACCCATGGATGAACTTGCCAGCTGTGGGAAAATAAACAAATGGTGATAAATTCAAAATCGTTCAAACACAAATAAATATTATTTAAACAGATGCTATTTTATACATACTTTTAAGTAGTGTTCTATATTTACTAGTGAAATCATAATGTATGTTTTATTATTTTGATATTTCTTGGCCGAATACATTGACCACTTATATGTGTGATTTTCCAGCTATGATATGTTAAAGATTTAATTCCATGACTGTACCATGAATGGCCCCATGGATAAGCAATCCCAAAAAACCCTCTCCAGGTTGAGCCATGAGGACGACCATGAACAACACGAGAAAGGCTGCAGCAAACTTCATCCTACAAAAACAACGAGGACAAAAACATCTGTAACATTCACATTATACAGAACAAGCTGAGCACATTTCACAAATGCTTGATCTCGTCTAAATATTTAGAAATGTATTGTTCTTACCTCTCGAATAAAACGTGAGCACGGTGAGAATCACGGGCGATATCAGTTGTCTACTGATAACAAGGTAGGCCTCTCTTTATATACACTGACTTCATAATGATTGTGAAACATTTAGTGTTATTACAGGAGGAGCTCACATAGATGGAGATGTTTCCACAACTACAAAACCACAGTCACAAGTCTTAGTCCTGCCCTCACCTCCTCACGTTCAAGTTTCTGGGTAATTGGTTGAGCAATTGTTACTATAATCAATCAATAATAATAATTAATTACTTTACAAATGTTTTGATTATCTATTTAGTTTTTATGGAGCAGAAATGTCAAACAGTTAGTGGCTGCAGCCCCAGAAATGTGCAGATGATTTGCAGCACGAGGAAATAATCTACACACGCTGTCAAACACCAGCCTGACGTGTGAAGGATGTTTGCAGCTGCTCATCTTAACGCTGAGTCATCATTATAGTGCAAAAACCTCAATCAGTGATCAGCACGTTAACGCTGAATAATATTTTTCTATACTTCTCTAAGTCCTTTGTGTGTATTAATACAAGTTTTCTACGTGGGTCCTGATTTTACTTTTGTTAGTGTGTTTGTAAATAAGATTCAAAAACCAAATGAGGGAATGGAAGTGTGTGTAGTTTGTTCCTCTACTTGGACGAGACGTTCGCTCTTTTACTGTTTTTTATTCTCTGGTTTCTTTGCATTCTTCGTTGTGTTAGTTCTGGGGTGTGTTGCATCATTAGCTGACACCTGATCCATCAGCTCTCAGTGCTACAGCTTCAACAGCACTTGATTTGTGTCATCTCTTATATTCACTTGATTTAAAACAACACCCAGCGTTTTGACTTTTTGTTTTGCAGTTTTATTCAACAGGACAGTAGCACGAGTGAGGCATTTTACATTTTTCCAAAACCAAAAGCATCCCTTTGTTTATTGTTCTCATGGCAAAGCAGAGAGCACAGTATTTAAGTGGAATTGATCCCTGAAGCGAACCATAGTTTAAAAACATCTCCCTGAACTTTCAGCTCTAGTTGTATGGAGGAGCTTCCTCATTGCCGTTGTCGCCTTGCTGCATTGCAGGTCTGTACGTGAAGAAAAGAATTAAGATAAAGATTTAACTTCACCAGGTCATGGGAATGTAAAACAACAAAAGGTCTTGTTTTTGATTCTTAAAACAAGGACGACAAAACTGAGGGTGTGCAAGTTTTTAAATTGTAACCCTGAAACAGTTATTATCAATACAATTAAGTTCTATAACACATGCATAACTTTAATTCAAAATGCATTAGGAGGTAAAGAAAACTTCAGGGGACTCCACAGTCAGATGTGATAGAAGAGCTCACAAATGGAAATACAGTATTCTCCATAAACGTATCTGTGATTGTATTGTTGTTTTTTGAAATATCATTTATATGTATTTAAGATTAATCATGCAGTGCACTAAATGGAAGTATCCTTTAGATGGTATTCACATTGCCATAAGTTTATTGTTTACTTGCTAGAGTGCTGTATCCTGCCACCACAACAACACATATTCTCCAGAGTCACATATTTAATTGCACTAAATTTTATTATAACAAATATATATTCTGTTTTTATTCATTTTAATTGAACATTTTTCATTCCACCTGGACAAAAGTACAGGAAAACCCTTTGGTTTGCTGCTGCTGAGTCTGTGCATTGCTTTGGCTCCTGTGAAATATGAATAACAGTGAATCTGCTGCAGTTTGGCTTCTGGTTTCCTTCTGTATGGAAAGAAAATGAGTCAAGAAGATATAGCTTCTATTGAACTTATGCTCCCGTCATGTTTGGAGTTTTGCTGTTTATGTAAAAGCATCTACGCTGCGAATCTTTCTTCATCATCATTGTCAAATCTCCTATTTGAATAAGACACAGAGAAATGTTTTGAGATGATATAAGCAAAATTTATTTTCAGTTTTCCCAAATTATTCAAATGTCACTGAACAATACATCAATGCAAACTAACATATATTCAGTGATGGCTGCTCTTGTGGTTAAATGTTTGATTTATTTCAATCAAAAGCAAGAAGCATTTGGAATGATCCAAAAATCCCTTCAGGGGCGACTTCTTCAGTCAAACACAGGACGCCCGGGTCTGTAGTCGACTGAACGCTTGTCGAGCTCCTGCACATCGTAAACTTTTCCATGGATGAGTCTGATGGAGAGAGTCAGAGAGAGAAGAGAAGTTGTCAAAAACAGTAATGATGACAATAATATTACAATTATACAGTGATGATGGTAGAAGTACACGTCCTTACCCATGGATCAAATGGCCAGCTGTGGGAAAATATACAAATGGTGATAAATTCAAACAAATTAGTTCAAACACAAATAAATATTATTTAAACAGATGCTATGTTATACATACTTTTAAGTAGTATTCTATATTTACTAGTGAAATCATAATGTATGTTTTATTATTTTGATATTTCTTGGCTGAATACATTGACCACTTATATGTGTGATTTTCCAGCTATTATATGTTAAAGATTTAATTCCATGACTGTACCATGGTAAAGAGTGCTCCAAAAACACTCTCCAGGTTGAGCCATGAGGACGACCATGAACAATACGAGAAAGGCTGCAGCAAACTTCATCCTACAAAAACAACGAGGAAAAAAACATCTGTAACATTCACATTATACAGAACAAGCTGAGAACATTTCACAAATGCTTGATCTCGTCTAAATATTTAGAAATGTATTGTTCTTACCTCTCGAATAAAACGTGAGCACGGTGAGAATCACAGGTGATATCAGTTGTCTACTGATAACAAGGTAGGCATCTCTTTATATACACTGACTTCATAGTGATTGTGAAACATTTAGTGTTATTAGAGGAGGAGCTCACATAGAGGGGGATATTTCCACAACTACAGAACAACAGTCACAAGTGTTAGTCCTGCCCTCAACTCCTCACGTTCAGGATTTAATTAAAAAAATTCAGCCTCCTTCTGGCTTCCTGGGAACATCCTGTAACTATTTGTGGATTTTATTTAGAAAATCCAGTGTTTTTCAGGCATCCTGGAAGCATCCTGTAACTATTTGGGTGTTTTATTTTGAAAATCCAGCATCTTTTAGGCTTCCTGGGAACATTCTGTAACTATTTGGGTTTTTTTATTTTGAAAATCTAATCTTTTTCCGGCTCCCTGGGAACATCCTGTAACCATCTGGGGGTTTTATTTTGAAAAACCAGGCTCTGTACAGGTTTCCTGGTAACATCCTGTTACTATGGGCTCCTCCTCCTCTGTGTGTGTATGGCGTTGCTATGGATACTCACTGATTTGATTAGGAACACCTGGTGTCTCCCTCTTTTTAGAGCCGAAGAATCTCCGGAGCACCCCTCAAACAAATGCTTCTAACTCAAAAACTTTAAGTCCTATCTGTGAAATGAAAACACCGTGAGAATCCCAAGACTTTGCCCGACGTACACATATGTTTTGTATTGGTTAGAGTTAAGAAATGAGACCGTGAGAGCGAGTTAGACATTTAGTTTTCTCACCGGGAATCAACATATGAGATTAACATTAGAGTCAGTGGGGAAGCCAGAGTGCTGTGCTCTAGTGCCAGTCTTCAAACAAATGTCTCTTACTCAAAAACTATAAGTCCCATCTGTGAAATGAAAACACCGTGAGAATCCCAAGACTTCCCCGAACACACAGATGTATTTTTTATTGGTAAGAGTTAAGAAATGAGACCGTGGGTGCAAGTTAGATAATGTTGACTGTGTCTCTCCTCTCTGACCTTCCAAATTAACATGGCAGTCAATGGAGAAATGAATCAAAAAAATGTCCCAGCCTAAACTCCGGCTCCGAGAGATGTCAGAGTGACGTGTGTGCGTAGGACACGAACACTATTTTAACTTGATGTAAGAATCATGTCTGTCGGACTCCGTTTGTGGCTTTGAAAGTGTTTAAACACAAAAAGTGGCTGAAAAACAGCTGTTTTCAGCCATTTTCTTTTTATTTCCCACTCGCTCTAATTGACGAATGGTTGGATGTACTTTGTGTGAATGTGCGTCAAACTTTGTGGGAGGGGCAGCGAGACGCAAATTTACCGAAGCGGAATAATGATAAGCCCGATGCAAATGTGAGGATGATTTGCAGCATAAGGAAATAATCTACACACGCTGTCAAACACCAGCCTGACGTGTGAAGGATGTTTGCAGCTGCTCATCTTAACGCTGAGTCATCATTATAGTGCAAAAACCTCAATCAGTGATCAGCACGTTAACGCTGAATAATATTTTTCTATACTTCTCTAAGTCCTTTGTGTGTATTAATACAAGTTTTCTACGTGGGTCCTGATTTTACTTTTGTTAGTGTGTTTGTAAATTAGATTCAAAAAACAAATGAAGGAATGGAAGTGTGTGTAGTTTGTTCCTCTACTTGGATGAGACGTTCGCTCTTTTACTGTTTTTCTATTCTCCGGTTTCTTTGCGTTCTTCGTTGTGTTAGTTCTGGGGTGTGCTGCATCATTAGCTGACACCTGATCCATCAGCTCTCAGTGCTACAGCTTCAACAGCACTTGATTTGTGCCATCTCTTATATTCACTTGATTTAAAACAACACCCAGCGTTTTGACTTTTTGTTTTGCAGGTGCCTGTCTCTTAACAAGGGCAGGAATTAATCTAGTTCCTCAGCCCAGGTTCGGTATTTAGCAATTTTGTGTTTCTTGTGTTGTGCAATATCAGGTGCAGGCTGTCGATCGAATCTCTACTTTTAAGGTGACTTCTACAAACCCCACTTCCTCTTTGACTAAAATACATGTCCAAACTGTCCAAAGTCCAGCCGAAGTATAGTTACTTTTAAAATTTTATGTCTTGAGTAAAACATAAAAGCAGCTGCAGAGGATTTGGCTGAATATTTCTGTTTTTTCAACTTTTAGCCTAATTGCACTTTCTTCACAATTCAACTCATTGGTTTTAAATAGCCATGAGTAATAATGTCATGAAATTTGCTAAATACAAATTGAACATTTGATAGAATTTAGACAACAAAAACCTTCATTAATTCTTTGCATGTTCTCTGCAGGGTCTAAATGAGTCTCAAATTCAATATCTGAATTTTAGGCCTTAAAGGTCCTAAATACATTATAGTGCTTAAATACATTCAGGTAGGTCTTATTTATATTAATGTTCAATTAACGTTACTTCCATTGCAATTTAAAATATTTTTGTAATGTCTGCGTATGTTGTAGTTCTTTCTCAATGATACAGATATTATGACCAACGGTGGGGGTGGGATGGCATGGTCGTATCTACGCTGCAAGTCTTTCTTCATCATCTTTGTCAAATCTCATATTTGAATAAGACACAGAGAAATGTTTTGAGATGATATAAGCAAAATGTATTTTCAGTTTTCCCAAATTATTCAAATGTCACTGAACAATACATCAATGCAAAATAATACATATTCAGTGATGGCTGCTCTTGTGGTTAAATGTTTGATATATTTCAATCAAAAGCAAGAAGCATTTGGAATGATCCAAAAATCCCTTCAGGGGCGACTTCTTCTGTCTAACACAGGACGCCCGGGTCTGTCGTCGACTGAACGCTTGTCGAGCTCCTGCACTAAGTAACCAGGTCTAAAGAAACATCTGATGGAGAGAATCAGAGAGACAAGAGAAGTTGTCAAAAACAGTAATGATGATAATAATATTACAATTATACAGTGATGATGGTAGAAGTACACGTCCTCACCCATGGATGAACTTGCCAGCTGTGGGAAAATATACAAATGGTGATAAATTCAAAATCATTCAAACACAAATAAATATTATTTAAACAGATGCTATTTTATACATACTTTTAAGTAGTGTTCTATATTTACTAGTGAAATCATAATGTATGTTTTATTATTTTGATATTTCTTGGCTGAATACATTGACCACTTATATGTGTGATTTTCCAACTATGATATGTTATAGATTTAATTCCATGACTGTACCATTGTTCATAATGCACAAACGACCCTCTCCAGCTTCAGCCATGAGGATGACCATGAACAACACGAGAAAGGCTGCAGCGCACTTCATCCTACAAAAACAACGAGGAAAAAAACATCTGTGACATTCACATTATACAGAACAAGCTGAGCACATTTCACAAATGCTTGATCTCGTCTAAATATTTAGAAATGTATTGTTCTTACCTCTCGAATAAAACGTGAGCACGGTGAGAATCACAGGTGATATCAGTTGTCTACTGATAACAAGATAAGCCTCTCTTTATATACACTGACTTCATAATGATTGTGAAACATTTAGTGTTATTACAGGAGGAGCTCACATAGATGGAGATGTTTCCACAACTACAAAACCACAGTCACAAGTCTTAGTCCTGCCCTCACCTCCTCACGTTCAGGTTTCTGGGCAATTGGTTGAGCAATTGTTACAGTAATCAATCAATAATAATAATTAATTACTTTACAAATGTTTTGATTATCTATTTAGTTTTTATGGAGCAGAAATGTCAAACAGTTAGTGGCTGCAGCTCCAGAAACATGAGGATGATTTGCAATATAAGGAAATAAAGTAAAAACAGTGAAAGACGCATTAGTTGTCTTAATATTGTGAAAAAGAACTGTTCCCAGTGTGTTGTAGTTCTTTCTCAATGATACAGATATTATTACACTGTCATTAAACTACAAATGAGACCAACATGGAACTGATAACTACACTTACGCTTCGCTGTTTGAACTGCACAAACCCAGGAAACCTTAGTTTTGCTCTTGGTGTGAAGAGAAAGAAAACAAAAATACGAGAAGCATGTTTTTGGAAGATTTCTTTATGAAAGAACTCAAAGTATAAGAATAAACCTGAAGTGAAGTTTAAAGAAGCAGTGATACGTGCTTTCAAACACCAGCCTGGTGTGTTGGGGAAGTCTGCAGGTGGTTATTTTAACGTCAAGTCATGGTTGTTGGGTAAGAGAATCTATATGAGCGATCCAGACATTGATGCCGATGAAGCTTTGACACGTCATCCCTCTGGTTTTGTCCTGTTTTAACTTGCTTTATTTGTAACCCTGAAACAGTTCGATTCAATACAATTAAGTTCTATAACACATGCATAACTTTAATTCAAAATGCATTAGGGGGTCAAGAAAACTTCAGGGGACTCCACAGTCAGATGTGATAGAAGAGCTCACAAATGGAAATACAGTCTTCTCCATAAAGTTATCTGTGATTGTATTGTTGTTTTTTGAAATATCATTTATATGTATTTAAGATTAATCATGCAGTGCAGTAAATGGAAGTATCCTTAAATCAGTGATTCTCAACTGGTGGGTCGCAACCCGGACCCGTTTTCAGTGGGTCGCAGGCCTTTGCCGGGGCAATAAAAAATGTTCAAAAAATAATAATAATCTTTGCTTTTACTTTTGAAGAAGATTTTTTATGCAGCAGAGTGCCGTCTATTCACACTCCTTAACAGCAGGTGGCGATAATTCCCTCTAATGCTAATTGACACCCGCCATTGCACAGCACAGAAGAAGACTTTGCAACGTCTGTTTTTAAAAGTGAATCGAGCATGGCCAAACGTAAATATACGACACCGAATATATTAAGTATGGATTCTCCTACATTGAGGACGACAAAGGACAAAAACCTCAGTGTGTTTTGTGCAGCGAGGTGTTGGCACAAGAAAAAGCATGAAGCCTTCGAAACTGAGGCGGCATGTGGAGTCAGCTGGTGGAGCTGCCATGTGACCGCACGCTGAAAAAAGAAGTTCACGGAGGTAAGCCTCTCCCATTTCTGGTGCAGCACTGTGATGAGCGAGTGTCCTTCCCTTGCCACTCGAGCAGTAAAAATCCTCCCACCATTCAACACTACCTATCTCTGTGAGTGTGGCTTCTCAGCTCCGGTTCAGCTCAAGACAAAACACAGGAGCAGACTGGACATTGAACATGACCTCAGAGTTGCTTTGTCGACTATAACTCCAGACTTTGAGACTCTCGTGAGGCCCGAAAAACATCCCCAGTTCTCCCGTTAACTCCTCCAAACTCAGGTCTCTGATGTCAGTAAGGTTGAAGTTAGTGCTGCTTAACTTTCTTCATGGCACAATGTTTTTCAGTATTTACCGACTGATAAGGTAATCGGAAGAAAAGTAAATTTTGTATACTTGAATCTTTTTGAATTGCACTTTTTGTTAAATTTATTTTGAGTTTGTGGATGAAAACTGAATTTATTCCATAGTGCACTGTTGGTTGTCATATTTGCACTTTTTATTTTATTTTTAATTGAAATTTTATGGCCAGAATAAGTGCCTGAATAAACTTTAAGAGTACAGTTACTGAAGTGTTACTGAATGTTATGTTAAATCAATTTGAAAAGTTGAAATTTTCTTTGATTACGGTCGCGGCTTGTCATTAAGGGGTGATGGTGGGTCCTGAAGCCAGACCAGGTGAGAACTACTGCTTTAGATGGTATCCACGTATGTTTTCTGCCGCCACAACAACACATATTCTCCAGAGTCACATATTTAATTGCACTAAATATTAAGATAACAAATATATATTCTGTTTTTATTCATTTTAATTGAACATTTTTCATTCCACCTGGACAAAAGTACAGGAAAACCCTTTGGTTTGCTGCTGCTGAGTCTGTGCATTGCTTTGGCTCCTGTGAAATATGAATAACAGTGAATCTGCTGCAGTTTGGCTTCTGGTTTCCTTCTGTACGGAAAGAAAATGAGTCAAGAAGATATAGCTTCTATTGAACTTATGCTCCCGTCATGTTTGGAGTTTTGCTGTTTATGTAAAAGTATCTACGCTGCGAATCTTTCTTCATCATCATTGTGAAATCTCATATTTGAATAAGACAGAGAGAAATGTTTTGAGATGATATAAGCAAAATTTATTTTTTTATTTTTCCCAAATTATTCAAATGTCACTGAACAATACATCAATGCAAAATAACATATATTCAGTGATGGCTGCTCTTGTGGTTAAATGTTTGATTTATTTCAATGAAAAGCAAGAAGCATTTGGAATGATCCAAAAATCCCTTCAGGGGCGACTTCTTCAGTCAAACACAGGACGCCCGGGTCTGTAGTCGACTGAACGCTTGTCGAGCTCCTGCACATCGTAAACTTGTCCGTGGATGAGTCTGATGGAGAGAATCAGAGAGACAAGAGAAGTTGTCAAAAACAGTAATGATGACAATAATATTACAATTATACAGTGATGATGGTAGAAGTACACGTCCTCACCCATGGATGAACTTGCCAGCTGTGGGAAAATAAACAAATGGTGATAAATTCAAAATCGTTCAAACACAAATAAATATTATTTAAACAGATGCTATTTTATACATACTTTTAAGTAGTGTTCTATATTTACTAGTGAAATCATAATGTATGTTTTATTATTTTGATATTTCTTGGCTGAATACATTGACCACTTATATGTGTGATTTTCCAGCTATGATATGTTAAAGATTTAATTCCATGACTGTACCATGAATGGCCCCATGGATAAGCAATCCCAAAAAACCCTCTCCAGGTTGAGCCATGAGGACGACCATGAACAACACGAGAAAGGCTGCAGCGCACTTCATCCTACAAAAACAACGAGGAAAAAAACATCTGTAACATTCACATTATACAGAACAAGCTGAGCACATTTCACAAATGCTTGATCTGGTCTAAATATTTAGAAATGTATTGTTCTTACCTCTCGAATAAAACGTGAGCACGGTGAGAATCACGGGCGATATCAGTTGTCTACTGATAACAAGGTAGGCCTCTCTTTATATACACTGACTTCATAATGATTGTGAAACATTTAGTGTTATTACAGGAGGAGCTCACATAGATGGAGATGTTTCCACAACTACAAAACCACAGTCACAAGTGTTAGTCCTGCCCTCACCTCCTCACGTTCAGGTTTCTGGGTAATTGGTTGAGCAATTGTTACTATAATCAATCAATAATAATAATTAATTACTTTACAAATGTTTTGATTATCTATTTAGTTTTTATGGAGCAGAAATGTCAAACAGTTAGTGGCTGCAGCTCCAGAAATGTGCAGATGATTTGCAGCATAAGGAAATAATCTACACACGCTGTCAAACACCAGCCTGACGTGTGAAGGATGTTTGCAGCTGCTCATCTTAACGCTGAGTCATCATTATAGTGCAAAAACCTCAATCAGTGATCAGCACGTTAACGCTGAATAATATTTTTCTATACTTCTCTAAGTCCTTTGTGTGTATTAATACAAGTTTTCTACGTGGGTCCTGATTTTACTTTTGTTAGTGTGTTTGTAAATAAGATTCAAAAAACTAATGAAGGAATGGAAGTGTGTGTAGTTTGTTCCTCTACTTGGACGAGACGTTCGCTCTTTTACTGTTTTTCTATTCTCCGGTTTCTTTGCACTCTTCGTTGTGTTAGTTCTGGGATGTGTTGCATCATTAGCTGACACCTGATCCATCAGCTCTCAGTGCTACAGCTTCAACAGCACTTGATTTGTGTCATCTCTTATATTCACTTGATTTAAAACAACACCCAGCGTTTTGACTTTTTGTTTTGCAGTTTTATTCAACAGGACAGTAGCACGAGTGAGGCATTTTACATTTTTCCAAAACCAAAAGCATCCCTTTGTTTATTGTTCTCATGGCAAAGCAGAGAGCACAGTATTTAAGTGGAATTGATCCCTGAAGCGAACCATAGTTTAAAAACATCTCCCTGAACTTTCAGCTCTAGTTGTATGGAGGAGCCTTCTCATTGCCGTTGTCGCCTTGCTGCATTGCAGGTCTGTACGTGAAGAAAAGAATTAAGATAAAGATTTAACTTCACCAGGTCATGGGAATGTAAAACAACAAAAGGTCTTGTTTTTGAGTCTTAAAACAAGGACGACAAAACTGAGGGTGTGCAAGTTTTTAAATTGTAACCCTGAAACAGTTATTATCAATACAATTAAGTTCTATAACACATGCATAACTTTAATTCAAAATGCATTAGGAGGTAAAGAAAACTTCAGGGGACTCCACAGTCAGATGTGATAGAAGAGCTCACAAATGGAAATACAGTATTCTCCATAAAGTTATCTGTGATTGTATTGTTGTTTTTTGAAATATCATTTATATGTATTTAAGATAAATCATGCAGTGCAGTAAATGGAAGTATCCTTTAGATGGTATTCACATTGCCATAAGTTTATTGTTTACTTGCTAGAGTGCTGTATCCTGCCACCACAACAACACATATTCTCCAGAGTCACATATTTAATTGCACTGAATATTATTATAACAAATATATATTCTGTTTTTATTTATATTTATTGAACATTTTTCATTCCACCTGGACAAAAGTACAGGAAAACCCTTTGGTTTGCTGCTGCTGAGTCTGTGCATTGCTTTGGCTCCTGTGAAATATGAATAACAGTGAATCTGCTGCAGTTTGGCTTCTGGTTTCCTTCTGTACGGAAAGAAAATGAGTCAAGAAGATATAGCTTCTATTGAATGTTTGGAGTTTTGCTGTTTATGTAAAAGTATCTACGCTGCGATCTTTCTTCATCATCATTGTCAAATCTCATATTTAAATAAGACACAGAGAAATGTTTTGAGATGATATAAGCAACATTTATTTTCAGTTTTCCCAAATTATTCAAATGTCACTGAACAATACATCAATGCAAACTAACATATATTCAGTGATGGCTGCTCTTGTGGTTAAATGTTTGATTTATTTCAATGAAAAGCAAGAAGCATTTGGAATGATCCAAAAATCCCTTCAGGGGCGACTTCTTCAGTCAAACACAGGACGCCCGGGTCTGTAGTCGACTGAACGCTTGTCGAGCTCCTGCACATCGTAAACTTTTCCATGGATGAGTCTGATGGAGAGAATCAGAGAGAGAAGAGAAGTTGTCAAAAACAGTAATGATGATAATAATATTACAATTATACAGTGATGATGGTAGAAGTACACGTCCTTACCCATGGATCAAATGGCCAGCTGTGGGAAAATATACAAATGGTGATAAATTCAAACAAATTAGTTCAAACACAAATAAATATTATTTAAACAGATGCTATGTTATACATACTTTTAAGTAGTGTTCTATATTTACTAGTGAAATCATAATGTATGTTTTATTATTTTGATATTTCTTGGCTGAATACATTGACCACTTATATGTGTGATTTTCCAGCTATTATATGTTAAAGATTTAATTCCATGACTGTACCATGGTAAAGAGTGCTCCAAAAACACTCTCCAGGTTGAGCCATGAGGACGACCATGAACAACACGAGAAAGGCTGCAGCAAACTTCATCCTACAAAAACAACGAGGAAAAAAACATCTGTAACATTCACATTATACAGAACAAGCTGAGAACATTTCACAAATGCTTGATCTCGTCTAAATATTTAGAAATGTAATGTTCTTACCTCTCAAATAAAACGTGATCACGGTGAGAATCACAGGTGATATCAGTTGTCTACTGATAACAAGGTAGGCATCTCTTTATATACACTGACTTCATAGTGATTGTGAAACATTTAGTGTTATTAGAGGAGGAGCTCACATAGAGGGGGATATTTCCACAACTACAGAACAACAGTCACAAGTGTTAGTCCTGCCCTCACCTCCTCACGTTCAGGATTTAATTTTAAAAATTCAGCCTCCTTCTGGCTTCCTGGGAACATCCTGCAACTATTTGTGGATTTTATTTAGAAAATCCAGTGTCTTTGAGGCGTCCTGGAAGCATCCTGTAACTATTTGGGTGTTTTATTTTGAAAATCCAGCATCTTTTAGGCTTCCTGGGAACATTCTGTAACTATTTGGGTTTTTTTATTTTGAAAATCTAATCTTTTTCCGGCTCCCTGGGAACATCCTGTAACCATCTGGGGGTTTTATTTTGAAAAACCAGGCTCTGTACAGGTTTCCTGGTAACATCCTGTTACTATGGGCTCCTCCTCCTCTGTGTGTGTATGGCGTTGCTATGGATACTCACTGATTTGATTAGGAACACCTGGTGTCTCCCTCTTTTTAGAGCCGAAGAATCTCCGGAGCACCCCTCAAACAAATGCTTCTAACTCAAAAACTTTAAGTCCTATCTGTGAAATGAAAACACCGTGAGAATCCCAAGACTTTGCCCGACGTACACATATGTTTTTTATTGGTAAGAGTTAAGAAATGAGACCGTGAGAGCGAGTTAGACATTTAGTTTTCTCATCGGGAATCAACATTTGAGATTAACATTAGAGTCAGTGGGGAAGCCAGAGTGCTGTGCTCTAGTGCCAGTCTTCAAACAAATGTCTCTCACTCAAAAACTATAAGTCCCATCTGTGAAATGAAAACACAGTGAGAATCCCAAGACTTCCCCGAACACACAGATGTATTTTTTATTGGTAAGAGTTAAGAAATGAGACCGTGGGTGCAAGTTAGATAATGTTGACTGTGTCTCTCCTCTCTGACCTTCCAAATTAACATGGCAGTCAATGGAGAAATGAATCAAAAAAATGTCCCAGCCTAAACTCCGGCTCCGAGAGATGTCAGAGTGACATGTGTGCGTAGGACACGAACACTATTTTAACTTGATGTAAGAATCATGTCTGTCGGACTCCGTTTGTGGCTTTGAGAAGTGTTTAAACACAAAAAGTGCCTGAAAAACAGCGGTTTTCAGCCACTTTCTTTTTATTTCCCACTCGCTCTAATTGACGAATGGTTGGATGTACTTTGTGTGAATGTGCGTCAAACTTTGTGGGAGGGGCAGCGGGACGCAAATTTACTGAAGCGGAATAATAATAAGCCCGATGCAAATGTGAGGATGATTTGCAGCATAAGGAAATAATCTACACACGCTGTCAAACACCAGCCTGACGTGTGAAGGATGTTTGCAGCTGCTCATCTTAACGCCGAGTCATCATTATAGTGCAAAAACCCCAATCAGTGATCAGCACGTTAACGCTGAATAATATTTTTCTATACTTCTCTAAGTCCTTTGTGTGTATTAATACAAGTTTTCTATGTGGGTCCTGATTTTACTTTTGTTAGTGTGTTTGTAAATTAGATTCAAAAAACAAATGAAGGAATGGAAGTGTGTGTAGTTTGTTCCTCTACTTGGACGAGACGTTCGCTCTTTTACTGTTTTTCTATTCTCCGGTTTCTTTGCATTCTTCGTTGTGTTAGTTCTGGGGTGTGCTGCATCATTAGCTGACACCTGATCCATCAGCTCTCAGTGCTACAGCTTCAACAGCACTTGATTTGTGTCATCTCTTATATTCACTTGATTTAAAACAACACCCAGCGTTTTGACTTTTTGTTTTGCAGGTGCCTGTCTCTTAACAAGGGCAGGAATTAATCTAGTTCCTCAGCCCAGGTTCGGTATTTAGCAATTTTGTGTTTCTTGTGTTGAGCAATATCAGGTGCAGGCTGTCGATCGAATCTCTACTTTTAAGGTAACTTCTACAAACCCCACTTCCTCTTTGACTAAAATACATGTCCAAACTGTCCAAAGTCCAGCCGAAGTATAGTTACTTTTAAAATCTGATGTCTTGAGTAAAACATAAAAGCAGCTGCAGAGGATTTGGCTGAATATTTCTGTTTTTTCAACTTTTAGCCTAATTGCACTTTCTTCACAATTCAACTCATTGGTTTTAAATAGCCATGAGTAATAATGTCATGAAATTTGCTAAATACAAATTGAACATTTGATAGAATTTGGACAACAAAAACCTTCATTAATTCTTTGCATGTTCTCTGCAGGGTCTAAATGAGTCTCAAATTCAATATCTGAATTTTAGGCCTTAAAGGTCCTAAATACATTATAGTGCTTAAATACATTCAGGTAGGTCTTATTTATATTAATGTTCAATTAACGTTACTTCCATTGCAATTTAAAATATTTTTGTAATGTCTGCGTATGTTGTAGTTCTTTCTCAATGATACAGATATTATGACCAACGGTGGGGGTGGGATGGCATGGCCGTATCTACGCTGCAAGTCTTTCTTCATCATCTTTGTCAAATCTCATATTTGAATAAGACACAGAGAAATGTTTTGAGATGATATAAGCAAAATTTATTTTCAGTTTTCCCAAATTATTCAAATGTCACTGAACAATACATCAATGCAAACTAACATATATTCAGTGATGGCTGCTCTTGTGGTTAAATGTTTGATTTATTTCAATCAAAAGCAAGAAGCATTTGGAATGATCCAAAAATCCCTTCAGGGGCGACTTCTTCTGTCTAACACAGGACGCCCGGGTCTGTAGTCGACTGAACGCTTGTCGAGCTCCTGCACTAAGTAACCAGGTCTAAAGAAATATCTGATGGAGAGAATCAGAGAGACAAGAGAAGTTGTCAAAAACAGTAATGATGACAATAATATTACAATTATACAGTGATGATGGTAGAAGTACACGTCCTTACCGATTGATCGAATGGCTAGCTGTGGGAAAATATACAAATGGTGATAAATTCAAAATCATTCAAACACAAATAAATATTATTTAAACAGATGCTATTTTATACATACTTTTAAGTAGTGTTCTATATTTACTAGTAATTCATAATGTATGTTTTATTATTTTGATATTTCTTGGCCGAATACATTGACCACTTATATGTGTGATTTTCCAGCTATGATATGTTAAAGATTTAATTCCATGACTGTACCATTGTTCATAATGCCCAAACGACCCTCTCCAGGTTGAGCCATGAGGACGACCATGAATAACACGAGAAAGGCTGCAGCGCACTTCATCCTACAAAAACAACGAGGACAAAAACATCTGTAACATTCACATTATACAGAACAAGCTGAGCACATTTCACAAATGCTTGATCTCGTCTAAATATTTAGAAATGTATTGTTCTTACCTCTCGAATGAAACGTGAGCACGGTGAGAATCACAGGTGATATCAGTTGTCTACTGATAACAAGATAAGCCTCTCTTTATATACACTGACTTCATAATGATTGTGAAACATTTAGTGTTATTACAGGAGGAGCTCACGTAGATGGAGATGTTTCCACAACTACAAAACCACAGTCACAAGTGTTAGTCCTGCCCTCACCTCCTCACGTTCAGGTTTCTGGGCAATTGGTTGAGCAATTGTTACAATAATCAATCAATAATAATAATTAATTACTTTACAAATGTTTTGATTATCTATTTAGTTTTTATGGAGCAGAAATGTCAAACAGTTAGTGGCTGCAGCTCCAGAAACATGAGGATGATTTGCAATATAAGGAAATAAAGTAAAAACAGTGAAAGACGCATTAGTTGTCTTAATATTGTGAAAAAGAACTGTTCCCAGTGTGTTGTAGTTCTTTCTCAATGATACAGATATTATTACACTGTCATTAAACTACGAATGAGACCAACATGGAACTGATAACTACACTTACGCTTCGCTGTTTGAACTGCACAAACCCAGGAAACCTTAGTTTTGCTCTTGGTGTGAAGAGAAAGAAAACAAAAATACGAGAAGCATGTTTTTGGAAGATTTCTTTATGAAAGAACTCAAAGTATAAGAATAAACCTGAAGTGAAGTTTAAAGAAGCAGTGATACGTGCTTTCAAACACCAGCCTGGTGTGTTGGGGAAGTCTGCAGGTGGTTATTTTAACGTGAAGTCATGGTTGTTGGGTAAGAGAATCTATATGAGCGATCCAGACATTGATGCCGATGAAGCTTCGACACGTCATCCCTCTGGTTTTGTCCTGTTTTAACTTGCTTTATTTGTAACCCTGAAACAGTTCGATTCAATACAATTAAGTTCTATAACACATGCATAACTTTAATTCAAAATGCATTAGGGGGTCAAGAAAACTTCAGGGGACTCCACAGTCAGATGTGATAGAAGAGCTCACAAATGGAAATACAGTATTCTCCATAAAGTTATCTGTGATTGTATTGTTGTTTTTTGAAATATCATTTATATGTATTTAAGATTAATCATGCAGTGCAGTAAATGGAAGTATCCTTTAGATCGGTGATTCTCAACTGGTGGGTCGCAACCCGGACCCGTTTTCAGTGGGTCGCAGGCCTTTGCCGGGGCAATAAAAAATGTTCAAAAAATAATAATAATCTTTGCTTTTACTTTTGAAGAAGATTTTTTATGCAGCAGAGTGCCGTCTATTCACACTCCTTAACAGCAGGTGGCGATAATGCCCTCTAATGCTAATTGACACCCGCCATTGCACAGCACAGAAGAAGACTTTGCAACGTCTGTTTTTAAAAGTGAATCGAGCATGGCCAAACGTAAATATACGACACCGAATATATTAAGTATGGATTCTCCTACATTGAGGACGACAAAGGACAAAAACCTCAGTGTGTTTTGTGCAGCGAGGTGTTGGCACAAGAAAAAGCATGAAGCCTTCGAAACTGAGGCGGCATGTGGAGTCAGCTGGTGGAGCTGCCATGTGACCGCACGCTGAAAAAAGAAGTTCACGGAGGTAAGCCTCTCCCATTTCTGGTGCAGCACTGTGATGAGCGAGTGTTCTTCCCTTGCCACTCGAGCAGTAAAAATCCTCCCACCATTCAACACTACCTATCTCTGTGAGTGTGGCTTCTCAGCTCCGGTTCAGCTCAAGACAAAACACAGGAGCAGACTGGACATTGAACATGACCTCAGAGTTGCTTTGTCGACTATAACTCCAGACTTTGAGACTCTCGTGAGGCCCGAAAAACATCCCCAGTTCTCCCGTTAACTCCTCCAAACTCAGGTCTCTGATGTCAGTAAGGTTGAAGTTAGTGCTGCTTAACTTTCTTCATGGCACAATGTTTTTCAGTATTTACCGACTGATAAGGTAATCGGAAGAAAAGTTAATTTTGTATACTTGAATCTTTTTGAATTGCACTTTTTGTTAAATTTATTTTGAGTTTGTGGATAAAAACTGAATTTATTCCATAGTGCACTGTTGGTTGTCATATTTGCACTTTTTATTTTATTTTTAATTGAAATTTTATGGCCAGAATAAGTGCCTGAATAAACTTTAAGAGTACAGTTACTGAAGTGTTACTGAATGTTATGTTAAATCAATTTGAAAAGTTGAAATTTTCTTTGATTACGGTCGCGGCTTGTCATTAAGGGGTGATGGTGGGTCCTGAAGCCAGACCAGGTGAGAACTACTGCTTTAGATGGTATCCACGTATGTTTTCTGCCGCCACAACAACACATATTCTCCAGAGTCACATATTTAATTGCACTAAATATTAAGATAACAAATATATATTCTGTTTTTATTCATTTTAATTGAACATTTTTCATTCCACCTGGACAAAAGTACAGGAAAACCCTTTGGTTTACTGCTGCTGAGTCTGTGCATTGCTTTGGCTCCTGTGAAATATGAATAACAGTGAATCTGCTGCAGTTTGGCTTCTGGTTTCCTTCTGTATGGAAAGAAAATGAGTCAAGAAGATATAGCTTCTATTGAACTTATGCTCCCGTCATGTTTGGAGTTTTGCTGTTTATGTAAAAGTATCTACGCTGCGAATCTTTCTTCATCATCATTGTGAAATCTCATATTTGAATAAGACACAGAGAAATGTTTTGACATGATATAAGCAAAATTTATTTTTTTAGTTTTCCCAAATTATTCAAATGTCACTGAACAATACATCAATGCAAACTAACATATATTCAGTGATGGCTGCTCTTGTGGTTAAATGTTTGATTTATTTCAATCAAAAGCAAGAAGCATTTGGAATGATCCAAAAATCCCTTCAGGGGCGACTTCTTCAGTCAAACACAGGACGCTCGGGTCTGTAGTCGACTGAACGCTTGTCGAGCTCCTGCTCATCCATAGCTTTTCCTATGTAATTTCTGATGGAGAGAATCAGAGAGACAAGAGAAGTTGTCAAAAACAGTAATGATGACAATAATATTACAAGTATTAAGGGGAGGTTGGTAGAAGTACACGTCCTTACCCATGGATCGAATGGCCAGCTGTGGGAAAATAAACAAATGGTGATAAATTCAAACAAATTAGTTCAAACACAAATAAATATTATTTAAACAGATGCTATGTTATACATACTTTTAAGTAGTGTTCTATATTTACTAGTGAAATCATAATGTATGTTTTATTATTTTGATATTTCTTGGCTGAATACATTGACCACTTATATGTGTGATTTTCCAGCTATGATATGTTAAAGATTTAATTCCATGACTGTACCATGAAGCTGACCATGGTTGATATTGCCACAATAACCCTCTCCAGGTTCAGCCATGAGGACGACCATGAACAACACGAGAAAGGCTGCAGCGCACTTCATCCTACAAAAACAACGAGGAAAAAAACATCTGTAACATTCACATTATACAGAACAAGCTGAGCACATTTCACAAATGCTTGATCTCGTCTAAATATTTAGAAATGTATTGTTCTTACCTCTCGAATAAAACGTGAGCACGGTGAGAATCACAGGTGATATCAGTTGTCTACTGATAACAAGGTAGGCATCTCTTTATATACACTGACTTCATAATGATTGTGAAACATTTAGTGTTATTACAGGAGGAGCTCACATAGATGGAGATATTTCCACAATTACAAAACCACAGTCACAAGTCTTAGTCCTGCCCTCACCTCCTCACGTTCAGGTTTCTGGGCAATTGGTTGAGGATGATTTGCAGTATAAGGAAATAAAGTAAAAACAGTGTAAGACACATTAGTTGTCTTAATATTGTGAAAAAGAACTGTTCCCAGTGTAGAACACCATCTTTTCTATTCCATTTATCTGCTGTCAAAGTGGACATAGTTTTTTCACCTCGTGTGCTTTTGCATTTTTTAAACTGGACAATTTCCCTTTGATTCTATTTTCACTTCACGTTAAAAGAGAGAATCGCAGAAACGTTGCTCAGACTCGGTGACATGAGACATGAGGCAACTGAAAAGCAGAGGAATGACTGTCCAAGCTCAAATGGCCGAAAAATATTTCTCTTTTCAAATCAACAGTAACAAATAACTTTCAAAAGTTTCATCCCAAATGCCTAATTGCATTTTTAAATGATGGTTAAACAAGTTATGGGAGAGCATTGTTTTTAAACCTCCTAATTGTAAACTTCGGCTGCAGACACTTTGTCTTGTTCACAAAATAACAGGATGATGTATTCCTCTTGTACCTTTCCACTGATTCAGAGTCAAAGACAAATGGCTGTTATGTAAATATTTGTCGGGCAGACTGATTCTCCTCTCATTTTATATCTGGCACTGAACGCACTGGGTAATTAAGTGATATTAAGGAACACTGCACAAATGATGAACGTGAGATCTTCTTTCATTTGGGCCAAATGGTTTATTGATCGGATCTCAACCATGAACCCAAGGTCAATTTAGACGCTGCACTCGTTGCTTTCTCCCATTCAGGCTTTCTGTTTGGTCCAAGTCACGGAGTTTTGGTGCACGTCTTTTTGCTGGAGGCCGCAACAGAAATAAAAACTGCAGAGAAGACTAGTTTATATTTCGTGTTTCTTTTTACCAAGGTTTGTTCTGTTACGACGATGAGTCATTACATACAACTCTTTTAGCACTTGTTTGTTTTTGTCCAGGTTGTGTGTTTGCGTACATGTGTGAATGTATGTATGTGTGTTTCTTGTGGTGCAAAGACTTTGCTGTATCAGTGTTTACAGCTTGATTGTTATCGTATCACTTCCTCACGCTCTGTTTCCTCTTCTCCGGACTGCTTACGAGAACTAACAGTGCGAAAGTTCAAAGTCATACATCGCAATCAAGGAAGGGGTCGTTGAGTTCTCTTCTATTCAAACTAATTCCATTTAAGGACATTATTTATTTCAAGTAAATGTCCTCACATTGGCGGTAATTGTCCTGGAGTTTCCACTTTTCTGTCCTTTCTGCCCGTTGTCCTGTACTTTCTAGAATGTCAGTCAAGCATTGTGAGAAATGTTCAAGTATACTTTTCTCATTTTCTCAATTTTTAAATGTTTTTCTTTGCTTTTAATACATTTCTTTGCATTTACACTGTCATCAATCATCAAACCCCACTTAGGACGTTGTGGTTTGATCCTTGCGTCCACAGTTAGACGTTTGCACAGAGAAACTCAAGTCCTGCTCATTTACCTATGTGAAATGTCTGCCTGCCCTGAGCGGTCATGTACGGCATAGAGAAACATGCACACTGCTGTAGCATCGAGTATTCAGTGTGAATGTGTGTATATTGAATCACAAGTGGATGTTCTTCGGTCACCTCAGGATGAAACAAATGCTGTAACTCAGCAAAATACGTAGAAGGAGGACATTGTCTCCTGGCTGCGGTGTTGCACTTCTGATCACCTTTTACTGAACTGAGGGGTCGATAATTGCGATCGCAGGAACATGTTCGATTAACGTTTTAACAACCAGGGTCATGCTGACTTCTGCAGAGGATGGTAAAAACCGTGACATCTCCCGGGGCCTCTGATGGTCAGTCCTGTCAGGTGTGTTTGTGAGGGACAGACAGTTTGGCATCGAGAGGCTTTTCCACGAAGCCACAGCACAAAATATGTGAAATGTTTGTCAGTTCATTATGAAACCATGTGAACAGTGACGGGCCGCTACAGTTGAGCTAATAAGACACTGATCCCTACACAGCCTGACTCCATGTAGGTGTCTAACCTGTTCCCAGTCGTGTTACACTGAAACATACAAGTTTTTTTTTTGGATTGGAAAACGCCAAGAAACAGGCTCCTCAGGATGATCCTGACAAACCAACAGACGATGAGGGCCCGCGGGCCGAGGGTTTGTGTTTGATCCGAGCGTAAGCCTCTCTCTGCTGGCTCAGAGGAGTCGGTTCACCGCATCGCTAAGAATCTCAGAAGGACCCAAACTCACAGCATCAGCTAAAAAACACATGTACTGAACCGTCTTCAGTTCTCTGCTCTCCGTGTTGTTCTTTAATCCTTCTGTCCCTGGAACAAGAAATGTCGACTTCACACGAGGTGAAATGTTCTGCTAGTTAACTTCTGTGAAAGCTGCAAACGTGTTCCTCAGAGTCCTTCCTGTTTTTTAAGTGGGGGGTTATAACACTCTTCACGAGAAGTTCGCTGGAACTGGAAAAAAAACAACAACATCATGGCCACAAACTGTTGTGTAATCAGTTGTGCATACAAATGAGTATTTTCAACATGAAGCAGTACTTTTAAAAAGCTGCAAGACAATATCTTCATTAATCAGATAGTGTCCAAGATATTTTGCTCATTTATATTTATACTAGTAATGCAGCTCTGTGTACTCGGACCACTTTGTTTGGATTGATGCAAACGTACTTGAGTGACATTGGTGCTTATAATCCGTTGGGAAAACACTTCTACGTGCTGATACTCATCAAAACTTCAAAAACATCATTTTTGTATCTGATTACCAACCGGACTCTCCTCTGTTTTGTTCATTTTCAACACAATAATTACAAATTCAAGCAGTTGCCAGGTTTTGGCTTCACCACAGCAGAAGCACGAAAGTAGCTGCAGTCACAACCATGTGTCCGGTGGCTTTTCTCCTAATAATGAGACTCATTAGTAGTTATCTACAATTCATTTTCTTTGTCCTTTGTGGACATGATCAGTGTCACCGGTGTCATACTGAGACATTGGACCAGGAAGGATCCAGTTGGAGCCTTCATTTGTTTGCAGGACGCATTTAAAGGCTCCTTGGAGATGGGACAGCCTGGTCACGCCGCTGTGATGCAGTAAGTCCCTCGAAGGATGCGTCCCATGAATTTAGACATAGCTTTGGTGAATCAGAGCCTGTCTCTCAAACATGTAGACCTGGAAAAGACTATTCCAAAAGACAATTTCTCGCTGTCACCAAAAGAAAGATTTTCAAAGTTATTATCTTTATTATGGCCAACTGTTTCATAGTGTTGTACTAAACACACACTCCTGAGCTCTCGTCCTTTCATCACTGATGGAGCAGCCACTGTCGGGGTTTTCAGAGTCCGGACGCCACTCACTGGTTATTGAATAATGACCCTGTGAGACCCGGCTTCAGCCTAATCCCCTCTTGAAAGCTGTCCGTCCTCTAATTCAGTCCCTCTTTAAACCCTCGCTGGAGACAGACGAGTGGCACAAAACACACACACACTCACAACATGACTGGAACTGAATAATGACTTCATGAAATGAGGATGTAATATTTGAACCTGGTATTTTACTGCGGCAGGTCTTTGATCACCACCGAGGAGTGTTTTCACCCCTGTCGTCTGTTTGTAAGCAAGATTACACAAAAGTACTGGATGGATTACTACGAAAAATAAAACACAGACACAACCAAATCTAAAGAACTTGAATCAAGGAAATAAAAAAAATATCTTTTATGTATAATGGCTAAATATCCCCAGTTCCCCTCCTTCTGTTCCAGTTTTCTTTCTCTTGATTTTTTACTTTTGTGTGTTGCCACAGTAGAAACTTAAGACAAATCAGCTCTCAGGAAACAACGTGCACAGTAAAACCTTCTCAGGAACAAACACAACTTCAACAAGCAAAAGGAGAAAACATTCACGTATATTTATATATAAAAATACACAGTATAAGTACATTTATCTACGTGTATGTCAGTGGTATATGTGTCTTCAACAGTTTTGATGAGCTGCCAGGCCACGGACAGCCACTGAGATCCAACAGAAACACAAATACGAGACATGTTTGATGCTTCGTGTGAAAGTTTCTTCTCTTTATTCTGTCACTTGCTACAACGTGGGACAGAGAGAGTGAGCCTGGATTTGTTTCTTTATTTCAAATGGGGTCACACAAACAAGTGTTATTTTGTTTATGACTATACCGTCACTGTCAAGATTCACACACAGGAGGGATTCTGTTGTCTTTAAAATGTTTGACATCGATACTGGAGACGATATCAAAGTTCTGTCAAACATGAGAGAACAACAATCCTCCCCCCGGTAAGTGCGTATTTATTTTTGTCAGGGCCGCAGAGTCAAACATGTACACATATATATATTCACAAGTTTAATGTGGAGTCATGGCCATGAGACGTATCTTTGCATGGTGTTGTGTATAGGCTCCCCCAAGAGGAGACTATGGGTCATTAGTGCAAAGTCGGGAACAAGAGTGTGTTTTGGTGAAAACAGTAATTTGAAATAAATAGTGTCAAGCGTGGGATCCTCGTGAGGAGGAGCAGCTGTATTCCAGTAAGTGATGTGTGCCTGATGGTGGGTTGAAAACCTGATGGTGGGTTGAAAACCTGATGCTGGGTTGAAGCAGAATTGTTTGTTTTAAAAAAGGGCTTCAGAGTTTGGACATTGTTTTTAGATGAAGGTTGAATAATAGTAAATTGTGCATATGGTTCACATTCAAATGACACATGCAATCCGTCCCTTTTGTCCATTTCTGTTCTGCAATGCTCACGTTTTCTCTTTATCTCCCTGGTGTCGCCTCAGTCTTCATTTATTCTTCATTACTCAGAGCTCTGGTCTCCTTCCAACACTTGCCTGGTTTGTTGTCTTCTGTTTCTTTCTTTGACGACTTATGACCATTTCCAAAATAAAAGAAAAAAAAAAACTTTGAAAACACTCTTTCCAGTGACGACATCAGTGTCGGAGTCAGAGAATCATTTCTTGGAAATAAGGAGAGCTGAAATGAGGCGGGAGGCAGGAGGAATGGATTCTCAACGCTGCCAAGCAAACCCACTGCCTGCTCCTCAGGCTTCTGATATACAGCTCCAACTAACACACACACACACACACACACACACACACACACACACACACACACACACACACACACACTGAGGCTCTACCTCATCATTGCCACAGAGCATGGAAGATGAAAAACCCATGAGTGTACGCATTTTGATTCTTAAATCAACATTGTTTTGATTTTGGTTTTGCTACAGCAGAGCGTGAAGCAGCTTATTATCTGCTTCATTACTGGCAGGAGGACAGGGACGTGTGTGTGTGTGTGTGAGTGTGTGTTAATTTATCTATGTGTGTTTGTGTGCGTGCCAGAAAGTTAACCAAGCCCGTCCCCCTGGTCTTTCAGAAACTCGTGCAGTTTTCAGTTTGTAGACGTGGATGTGAAAACATTTTATATCAAGTAAACAAAGCAATAGATGCACTGAGATTAATTTTCTGGCTTCTACAGACACATGAGCTGCTACTAGATGAGACACAATATTAAGTTACAGAACCATATTTCCATCTCTCCATCAAAGGGAGTCTATCAGAGATGATGCAGCCTGCTGGTAACAGTGCACATGCAACTCCCTGAACAATGTCTTACCTTCATTTACCTTTAAATGAAACATTGGCTCATATACTATATGTTTAATAAACATTTCATCGTCAAGAGCACATCCCTTCATTGCAGCATGTTTGTATATTGTGTGTTTTTGTCCATAGTAATTCTTTTCTGTGCACAGTTAACCAGATCATTGTTTTTAATGCAAATGGAACCAATGATAACATGTTATAGACTGAAGCAACAAATACATTATACTTTCAAACAACGAATTAAACCAAACTTATGAGAAAAACATGAACAAACACTCAACATCGAGATCTTCCTGAAGTGACAGAAACCAACTTTAATACAAATCTACTTTACTGTGACTTTACAGTTTGCATCATGTGCCGTCTGCTGCTGCTACCAGCCACCAGGGGGCAATTGAGAAGTAAGGGTTACCTTTTGAGAAGTGATTTCATTGAACCGTCTTTTTTGACTTGTGTCACCTCAGGTTACCTCCCAAAAATGAAGCGCTGCCTCACCCTGGCACAAATCTTGAGTCCCATCTTCCGATGAAATAAACGTTGGGCTCCGCAGCATCGATCCTGAGCGACGTGTCCGCGTGGGAATGACGGTTGGACTCCGTGTTGTTAAACCGTCTGCACTTGTTTGGGTGTGTGAGCGACAGAGAGACGAATGAAGGGCCCCACATGACTTCACTAAGAGGTTTCCTGTCTGAACTCGAGCGCTCAGAGGTCTGCTGCGGCAGATAGCACCGCTGCCTTTGTTCGCATTACAACCCTAATTAGGCAGAGCATTGTGTGTGAGAAATACGAGAGCGGCTCCTCTCCTGCGCTTAAATGAGTGTGTGCGTGGCGCTGGCGTGTGACTGGGATACAGAGAGTGACAGCTGAGCGCTGCCACCAGCACGCTCCGCTTGTCTCCTTGTTTCACTTCAGGCCAGCTGAGCGAACCGCTGGCAGCCGAGCAAATGAACACACTGACGCACACACACACACACACACACACACACACATTCTTGAACTCCAGAAAATCCTCACTGGTGTCATTCTTAAGTATCCGTATTAAATAATAAATCGTATCAAATCTAAATACAGGTTTTAAGCCTCAGGAAATGAGGTTGGGCCTAAATTTGTACCTTTTTTTTTTTTTCACAAAAACACAAATGTGTTTTTACATAAAAAGTATATAAAAGACTTTAAAATACTGCTTATCATGAACTGGAGACTAAAAACCAAATGATCCTGGAAACAGGTGCGTACATTTTCAGTAAAACATTTTCACCGTGAGGACACGGGGACATTTCCCACTGAGTGCAGTCGATTCGCAGCTGCAGGGAACATCGGCGCAGGTTTTCATGGGAAATTTAAAAAAAAAACAGAGCGAGCTTCTTGTAAATGTGATGCAGGCAGACTGATTTCCGTTTGCCACCGAGTTTGCAGAGGATGTGATTCTCTCCCCGTGTTTCCCTGGGGCAGCGTCACTGTTGAGGCTGCAGGCAGCACGAGCAGGCCACCAACAACTGTGTGTGTGTGTGTGTGTGTGTGTGTGTGTGTGTGTGTGTGTGTGTGTGTGTTCTACTGTTGGAATATTAAAGCTCTTCCCTGGTGAATGACATATCAAAGACCAGAGTCTGCCAGCGAAGCTTGTGGCACATGCACCCCACCCCCACACACGTGCACACACACACACACACACACACACACACACACCCCGACAGTATATATGTATTTATCTACAAGTCAAAGTCTGCATATAGCATGATGCTGCCCTGGGCAAGATGATGTAATTATGATGTTTTACTCAACGGTAAATACTCCAGTGCTGCGCTGCCAGCTCGGCCTGCGGCTCATGCTGTTTTCAGCCTGAAGCTAAACATGCAGCTACACCACCTGGATGTTCAGCGGGCGCTGCAGGTGAACAAATCGTCTGGACTTAAAACCCCGGTGTGAGACATTTGAAATTCACCCAGACCCTCCCCCGCTCGGTTTCGTCCCTTAATTGTGCAGATTCGGTTACAGGAACCGCAGGACATCAGAGAAACGGTGTCGTTCCCACAGAGTGTTGTTTTTCGGTGATGCTGTAATGAAAGTTAATGACGCTGGACGTATTTTAGCACTCGTCCCTTCACTTCATTTTCTGACCCGAGCGACACAGACTGTGTTTGCTGCTGTTTCGCCGACACGTAAACATTTTCATGCACATTTGCAGACTTGTAGCTGCAGCTCCTTCCATCTTTGGTTTTTATTTTTTTATATGTTGAGTCCCTGGTTGAACTTCACACCCTGAGTCTCTGGTTTATTTTGAGCTCGTGACTGCAGCCTCACATCTGTCACTCCATACGTCGCTGACATGATTCTTCAGTAGGTGACTGGTTGTCGTTGGGACATCAGTTGCAAAGTTCACACATGCACAAACCACGTGCGTTTTGACTGAAGCATGGGTGCCAGCTCATATTGTCTATCGAGCTTGTGTCACGTTCACTTTAACATGTTGAGTGGAAGAAAACCTTTTTTATTTCTATTGAAACGATTTAATAAATCTGACTGGCCCTCCTCCTACAAAGTGCATAAAGAAGTGGAACCACAGACAACACTTTACATTCTCTTGTGGATGAATAGAAGCGTCTTTTTTTTTTTGCTAAGTTGTGGCTTAAAATATTTAAGAGCTGGCCGGGTGTGCGTCTCGTTTCTGGAATGAACAAACGCCCTAAGAGATCAGATCCACACTCTTTTAGTTTTTTCCCCCCATCATTGGCAGTGGAAGTTTCTCTTTGGCAGAGCTCACGTATAAATAAGAAAACACAGCACAGTCTGAGCTGACGTCCGTGTAATAAATTGTTTTGTTTTTTGTGCAAATCATGAGCTGAAACTCTTCTTACAGTGGTTTTGTTGAAATAATTGCTGCCAGTGACACTGTGTTAAACTTTCTTTTTGCAGTTGTGGTTCGTGTCAGATTTCATGTCCCAGCACTAAGTGTGTCGTCATGGCTCAGTGGAAGTGTGACTAATGTGCTGTCCCTGACTTTACTCTGTCCCCTTATGCCTCCACAGGATCTCCATTCTTTATCCTCTCCTCTCTGATCTAAAGTCGCCCTCCTCATCCTCTCTCTTCCATCTTCCTCGTTGTTCTTGCATTATGTCCTCATCTGTATTTTAACATTACATCTACTGGTGTGTGACTTCCAGACGTTACACGTGTTTCACAGCATCGTCACATTAGATTATTAACAAATAAAATGACTTTGTCTGAAAGATTTGAGTAAGTAAAGAAGGTTTTTTAATTTAAAATTAAATGTACAACGCAAAGTGAATCGATCTATTGCTGCAAAAAAAGGTTTGTTGTGTTCGGTAGTTGATGTATTATTGAGTTTAATGTAATATAATTGAAAAAAGTGCCGCTTTGTGTTGTAATCAGGACGTCGTTCTTGTGAGCGAGCCTGAGAACACGTCTCTGATACTGTTGATATCAGAGAGAATGTGATGCCAAATTTGGTGGTTGCATCAGGGAGGTGATGCAACAGCCGGCGTTGCGATGGATTTGCCTCACAAAGGCCGACAGCTCACAAGCTGAGTTTGAGCCTGTGTGATCCGCCCGATAGAAATCTGCCAAGAATAAGTTGGTCAGGGATCGATCGATACACAATAGAAGTGTGCGTGGAGTCAACACAGGAGATCTAGCCGGAAGCAGCTATTACTCAAACAATGAATCTGAAGCCTGAGGTGGAGAAGAACGTGATGCAGCTCACAAAGTCACACCAACCGTTCTAAACCGTAACCACGATCCTCCCCTCGCTGAAGTCACAAGTCTCTTCCCACGTCACGTCAGCGGTGGCATCCTATAAAATAAACTGAGGAGACACTGGTGACTGACACGATGTGTCAGACAGTTTCCGTCTGTCTGAGGCGTCGTCGGCTGCTTCATTAATCACTCTGCTGCTGAGCTGTCTGAGGTTCAGGGAAATGTCTTCTGTGAGGTCTGTGAGCGTCCGAAGTGGACTGAACATGAGTCCTGTCCTCACACCGAGAGACGCCGGTTTGGTTTGGATGCAAAAATACAAATACAAAACAATTCATAGAAGCAGGTTCAGTTGGGAAATTATGAGAATTTGGCAAAGAAACAATAACAAACGCTTAGTATCAGATGAATCAACTACATTTCTGGACTTTTCTGCTTTGAAACAAACCTCTCGTGTTTTCATTATCATTTTACGACTGTCACCGTCTCCCGGGCAACAGTGTGGGATTCATGTTTGAAAATCACAGCAGCCGGGGACGTCCACGAAGTGGAGACAAAGCAGTGACTGCTATCTGCCCTACAAAACAATCTAAAGTTTAAATGTATGAAGTGAAGTCGCGTTGTCGTCAAGAAACTTTGTGAGCAATAATTTTTAAGCTGCGTCTCAATTAAGGGCCACGTTTTTTTTCTGAGGCTGCATTTATGAGGCTGCTGTTCCATAATGAAGATTCCATCAAACACTGTCAGGAAATGGGTCCTTCCGTTCCTTAGCAACGGAGGATCCAACCTATTCTAAGATACGAAGCTAGCTAACTAAGCTAACTAGTCATGTGGGCGGAAAAGCTGATTAAGCAACAGGCTGGTGACGCAGATAGGAAATTACCTGCAGACTTGACCGTATCTTTTTGTTTTGGCTCTCGTTGTCTTTGAGTCTTAAATTGGGACGCAAACATTATTTCAACCAAGACACGACTGATTTTTTTTTGGAGGCAGCAAGTCACGGACACAATCTTGTAGCATGTCTTTTAATTTTAGACGGCAAACTTGTTGTCAAAAGGTTGTTTGTTGACACATTAACTATTTACAGAGCAAGGCTTTCATTCATTTGGATTCCTGTTACCGGCCACAAAGTCCAATTTTCTTTTATCTTTATTGAGCTCTGTTGCTTTTGGTGTTTACCACGTCCTGAGAGAAGTATCTGACTCTTTTACTGCTCCAGCGCTCCGTTAAATTCTCCAGCTGGTGACGACCTGTCGGCTGCTTGGTGTCAAGCGGGGAGAGTACTAAATATTCGCTGTGGCCTCAAACCAACGCTGCGTCAACTTGATCTTTTACCTTAAAATTTAAATGTGTTTTTTAGTCGAGTGAAATCCAGGACTCACATAAAATAAAAAAAACAGAAGACAGATGCTTAAAATATTTTGACCCATTTGCCAAAACACTCCGCACACGCTTTCCCGACAGGCGACAGCATAATGCTGGGGTGCAGTTGGATGCATGGAGGAAATGTTCTTGCAGAAACACCCCTCGGTATGATTATAACCTTTCAGCTCATAGATCTTTAAATGATCTTCGCCAGTGATGCTTCCTCGCTGCTGCTGTTCAAAACCTGAAAAGGGCACGAGTGACAAAACTGGCAGCAGCTGACGGCCCCTCAACACCCGTCTTAGCGTGCCGGTGAAATTCCCCATTCTAAATGAAATTGCAGGACACATCTAGATAAATCAAAAACAGTGCGAGGCTGCCGAAGTTCTGCACGGTGAAAAAGCAGCACCTTATTATTTTCCTATTTGCTCCGTGTTATACTGACCTACACTATATAACAGTCGGGTTTAATAAACCAAACCGAAACACAGGCAGGCGGTGATGTCACAGCGTGTGAAATGGATACAGGAGCAGAGTGTGTGTGTGTGTGTGTGTGCAGAGAAACACAAGCACACACATCCGCACTCACTCTTGCCAGAGGAGACAGCTTGGAAACAGCGTGATTTAGGAGCTCGGCCGCTGGCAAACAGGAGTGTTTAGGAGAGAAGGAAACACGGGAAGGAAGGAAAAGAAGGAGTGGTGGACGGAGGACGAGACAACTGGCCCCATCAATTACCCCGTTAAACTGAACAAAGAGCTGCCACAGAACACAGGCTAATTTTAATCAATGGAGACGTGTGGCGTTCGGGACCGGGCAGCAAATTAATCTGCAATCTGCAATTAATCTGCTCCCGAGCACACTCTTTACCCACGAGAGGAAAAAAAAAAGAAAAAGAAACAATGAGATTGAAAGATTCATCCCACATTCAATCACGCCAACATAATTGATCTTTACTGGCTGTAGGTGCTGATGTGATGGTGGAGTAATCATCACGGACACATTACCTCTGATATTCCAAACATATGTTTAGAGGCTGTTTGTTTGAAGGCTACGGATATTTGATTTACGGTCCGAGCCGAGTGTTTGTGTGTGAAGTTTAAGGCCAAGGGTAAGTTTGAGATATTTGGAGGATTGGTTTCATTTCACGTTTTGTGTTGATTCACAACAGAATCTTTGGTAACATGCCAGCGAGGAGAACTTCTTCTTTCTTTAATGAAAAGATGTTCAACTTAAACTTAAACCAAAGATTATTGAGAGCATTTCCTCAGTCGAACCAGAATTTATTAATATTTACCGTTTCAGTCCAAGACAAGAGCGCAGAGGAGGATCTTTGAGAGGTTTAAACGTCAAAGGAGCGAGCAGATCTGTGGCAGAAGGGAAAAGGATCTTAGTGGAGGAACGAGGAAAGATCTCACAGAGAACAGATCAAAGTGGAACAGGAGGAAGAAGATCTGTGAAGATGAGGAGGAAGATTATCTCTAAGAAGGAGCCGGACAATCTGAGGAAAATGCGGAGCAGCTCAGAGGAGACCAATTATCCAGCGTGACAAATGCCGTCCCATAATCCTCATCAGGGTGGACGGATCCTTTTTCAGCCTGTGTCTGTGTTTTAGCAAAGCTGCGTCTCTGATATTCCTGAAAGTGATGACCTGTATTAAACCAGACCTCTTGTGTTGTAATACATTTTACAGATTTACGGCCCCGCTTTCCTCTTGTTAAATTATAGAAGCGATGACTCATTTTAATTACGACGCCCTTTTTTCTTATCCGAGCAAACACGTGTGATTCTTCGTGCACGATGACACATTTAAATACGTCTATTTATTACCGGGCTGTAGTCTCTGACCGCAGCTGAACTCATTGAGGTTTTCATGAGAGGCTTTTCTTGTTCTCATTAACAGAGTCTCGGTTCAAACAGCGTCAACTCCATTTATCATCTTCCTTGTTCCACATCGGGGGGAGATGTGACGCCGCGTGAAACTAAGAAAACAGTCATGAAAGGTCGTAAATGCAAAATATAAAAAGCCAAAATAAGAACAGTGTGCACACTAACTTACATTTTAGGAGTCAGCAACACACCAGATTTAAGGGAACTTAAAAAGGCACTTAAAGGTACAAAGGAATATAAATAGTACAAAAGATCAGTGCAAATAAAGTAAAACATCTCTAATACTTGATTAAACTATGATAGAGAAATATTCCATGTGAAACCCAGAGGATACATTTGCTTGACATTGGCGACCCCGTCTTTTTTTCCTTCAGCAGCAGCGTGAGGTCAGAGTGTGACTGTGAGCGTGTTGCTATGCTAACAGTGGCATTTAGGTCAAAGCGCAGCTGCGGCCATGTTCAGCCTCTCGCGGCCGCAGGTGGAGACTCTAACGCCTCTATTTTAACCATCCGAGCACATGGTGCAAGTGCATTTAGGTCAAATCCACTTCTGTTAGTTTATCTGTGGGGGAAAAAAAGGTCAGTGCACCGGACACATGGTTCAGAAGGGTTGTACTTCTCTTAATGAATCGTGTTTGGGTCATAAACTGCAACGAACTAATCAGAGAGCCATCGCCCTTCCCCCTTGAAAACCCCGGTGTGCTTGTTTAAAGGCAGGTGGTTGTAACGAACGCTTCTCTGCAGAGGGAGCTGTTTACTGTGCGTGCACCTGATGCACCTTTAACGTTAAACTGCGTCCTGCTGCTTCAAGATCACCATGTGTCTGACCACTCCTCATTTAAAACAGCGTGGACAGAGGATGGGAAAACAACCACGCTGGCCTGAAGACCAGTTCTTAACCAAAGAAGAAATAAATCAAGAATGTTTTTCCGATTGCAGCTTTTTCGTCATGTCGGATTATTTATCCTCGGAAATATCCTCGGAGTCTAGTGGACTAAAATTGTAGCCCAAAAATAAGATGAGTAAAATGTTTATTTAAAACTTTCTTAACCTCCTCCTGCTTTTCTCTTTGTTGAGGTTTTTAGTGCAGCCAGGAACTACACACACACACACACACACACACACACACACTCACACACAGCCCAACACTTCATCAAAACTACATAGCCACAGGCGTCCCCATTAACACTTGTCTCTTGAAAAGAAATGAGAAAAGGACGGAGAACAGGAAAAGGTATGGCTTCTCTCATTCTAATGTGAGAGAGAGAGTAACCGGGAGAACCAACTTCAATTATGTATACCCCAACAACTTCAATTAAGCATGTGAGCAGCAAAATCAATATGGGAACTGATGATGTCCTGAGCCTTTCATTCCTCACTGAGGAACTGGTCTGTCTGGAGGTGACACACACACACACACACACACACACACACACACACACTGTATAGGAGCTGAGTATAAATCACGCTGCTTTTGATTCTACGCCCCGGGCCTCACAATCTCCGTTGCCCATCTATCGATAATGAGTAATGATCATCGTGTGATTGCAGAGAATTAATCGGAGAAAAATGAGATGATTGATTTTCGGCATCGGTAGCATGTGACCCATGTTTACTGTAGTCAGCCGTGACATGACGTACATTTAGCGTGATCCATGTTGTTCAATGAGATTTATGTTGAATGATAACAGAGATTTTTAACATCCTGGTCGCACCACGGTTCAACACCAGCCGCTCGATTCCTTCGTAATATTATCAGTGGATTTACAAAAGGGGGTAACGTATTTCTTTTAGCATTTAAATTTTAACTTTTATGAACTTCAATGTTGGGCGTTACAAATATAAATATAAATATATAGATTCCTTCTCTGTGCAGCAGTAATGTTCCACAGAACAGAATATAAACAGTCATTACTGGGACCACGTCTTCACCAGCATTGTCCTCAGATTACCTGAGACCCTCACTGTACGAATAGATTTCTAAAATATAATTTCAAATGCTGTGAGCACCACACCCCCATTTATCTCCATTGCAGAGGAGTGGAGTCACATGTCTCAGAGAGCGAGAGAGAGAGATCATCAATCCTGGAAAAAGAAATCCATCCATTCTTTAATACATCTTGTTTTTTGTTTTTTTTTTGTTAAATTGGATAAACCAACCATTTAAACCGATCATCTTGTTATCTGCCGTATATATATAAAACCTGTGATCTTCGGAAAAACAACCAAAAGCCCGACGTGATACAAGAACAGTGATTATTCTAATTCATCATTGTGATTCATCGAGAGCTTGTTCTGACACGTTGTGTTAGCGATATTTGCCGCGAAACCACATTTCCACTTCTGTGGAGGTATAAATCATCAGAGCCGTCCTGGAAGACCAACGCTGGGAGGAAGTTGATTATAAAAAACAAAACACACCAACAGGCTGTCTGGGCCATCGCTTATCAAAGTCTTCATCAGTTTATCAGCATGAAATTCCATATTAGTGTGCGTTTTGTGTCTCTAAGTGTGTGTGTGTGTTCGGTGTGTGTGTGTCTGAACCTTTGTAGTGTTCAATTATTCAGCAGCAGGAAGAAAGACATTGTTTCATCTCTGATTTCCTGCCTGATGTTGTTTAATGTCTGTCGCTATCTCTGGAAACAGGGCGGACGAGTGACTCTCCTTCGTTCTTGTTAATTCCTCCTCTTTTCTGAGGGAGATAGAGAGCGGATCGGAGACGGAGAGGTGGAGCGGGTGAGAGTTAAGTGGCGTGCATTCAGAATTATTGATTTCTGCAGCTGCCTGTACCGAGGCTCACCTCACAAGTTTATTTTCCCCCCGCGTGCTGAGTGTGAAGTGTCCCTCGGTCTTCAGTGGACGCGGCCATGCTGAATAAAACTGGGGCTGAATCCATATGACACAGCTCACATGATAAACTAAACTAAAGAAGTCGGTAGTTGATGAAGAGTGAGAATGATGCTGCTTCTCATATTAACAAACACCTCTCCGTACAATTCTGTGATTCAAAAGCCTTGAATAAAAAGGTTTATTCCATGTTTGATGTACAAGACGGGAAGTTACCCAATCGATTAATCGTATAATCATGCGAATTATCACATTTTGAACTTATCTGCTGAAAGTTTTGCATCAATACAACGTATGAGTCGATATATGATACTCTATGATAACATAAGGAATCAGAAAATAGACAACATGAAGTCAAGGAGTTATACAAATGTGAGATACTATTTATAGTGTAAGCAGAAAACCTGTGTGAGGAGAGATGTGTAACCAACGTTTCTGCTCGTCCATTCTACGATGCTTGAAAACTCTGGGTTGTGAGGGCGTCACATAGCAACAGTGATACGTTTAAAAACTAAAACCTGGTCGGGTGTGTGTGGCCAAAAAAACCCCACCGACAGAGACCGCAGCCCATAACAGAGAATAAGGAGTGAGAGTGTCGTGTGAAGAGCTTTAACACGCAGCGAACATCCTGGACCTCTGAAAGCTGCAGGGGCACAGAGAGGCTGCTAATGGTTCCTCACAGCACACACACATTCACACACACTCCCTCAGTGTGTGTGTGTGTGTGTGTGTGTGTGTGTGTAGCAACCCTGGATACACTAACCTGCGTTGAGTTCAAAAATCATCATCAATTCTATCAAGGCTTTATTCAGTACAGACAAACATTGTGTATATATTATATTGTAAGTGAGAAATTAAATATGTTGTCAGTGAATCTTATGTCCAATATCAATATTCTCCAACCTGCAGATACGTTAATTACGTTTACACAAAACATAATGAAAACAACAACCTGCTCACATGGCTCGTCAGGTTTATGACCTATCCTGTAACCAGCCACCAGGGGGCGATCAAGATGAGTTTTAGCTGTCACGTAACACACACTCACACACACATGATCTCACACTGAAGATAACAAACACACAATATCATCGAACTCCGTGGTTTGGAAATGTCGGCCGATCGTCTGCTGATCTGTGCCTGATGGAAAAAGAAGAAGAACGAAATGAAGACACGTCGTTTGCAGCTTTTTTCTTTCCCGTCTTTGCAGAGACTTTTAGTCTGTGGCGTCTTGGGAGCAGGAGGCTGTCGACCCTGAAAAGTCACAGTTGATTGGTTAACAGAGGAAAGCTTTTACCAGTTTTGTGCAGGAATGTTTACCCGGTGACACCATCTCTCGGAACGAGATTGGATGCCGCTAAATTCTTTTTAGATTTACCCCCCGAGCCCAAATAGTCTTGTTGTTGTGGCAAAGTGTCTGCCGCTGCTCCGCTAAATTAAAAAAGAAAGTTCAGACTGAGGTCAACGAAAAATGACGAGAAGAGAAAAGGCCCCGAGTCGCTGTTGTCAGACGATGTATCTGCAGCCTCAGAACAATAAGTAGTAAAAACGAAATGAAATAATGAGGCTGTTTATGCTTAATGTTACAACCTCTAATAACCTTTCATAAAAAAAAAAATCCAGAGTTCATCGCAGCTCTATGGACCCTGAATTAATTACACTCAATATTTTATAAGAACTCAACGTACATTACTGAAACCATTTTCACTGCAGACATATTCAGTTTATTAAAAAAAAACAGACTAAAGTATTTTGCCCTCAAAAGTACGATTGTGTTGTTTGTCGTTGTTATAATAATTATAGTTTGAGGTTGTGTGATTATCCTCACGACATGTGCGGTGCTTTCTTTTGAATCACATGTATCACAAGTCTTAAGCTGAACAGCAGGATTTCATCATCGCCTTCGAAAAACTGAAATGTTTTCTTCAAAGTAACGTTGATGACAATAAAGTGTGTTTGGTTGTCGCCTTTCAAAACGCGGTTAACAAGCCGCCCTCCAGGCTGATAACGAACGATCAGAAGGAAAACCACAGGAAGATTGTTACAGGTGATTAAAATAGATGTAAGATCAGACTTATACATCTTTTCAGGTGTGAAAAAAAATTCGATATTAGAGAGATTCAAGTTATATCTATATTTTATTAGCTACCAGGGAGCAGAAACACGTCCAATCTAGCTGATAGATACGCATAATATATCCCCGTGTATAAAGTTGTGTAGAATGAGGTTAAGGCCGCAGAGAAAATGTATTTTCACAGACTCTGGCATCTGTTTGAATGTCTCATTTTCACCCCAGTAGAACCATATCTATCTAATGCGTAATGAAATTAAAAAACAACATATGAGAGTAACAACAAAAAAAGGCCTTAAATACTTTAGGATTTGTTTCATTCTTCCTTGTAAATCACCTGCGACCGAGCGCTGAGATGAACATGTTCCCCGCAGGTGAGAACACAGAGCAGCTCAGTCACATCTGAAGAAAATCCAGATGGGAGACGGGTGTAAAAATTCAAAAACAGCTCGTGAAAGGAGATATCCAACATTTGGCTCATCTGATTCTTCGCCAAGAAATAAAAAAAAAAAACCCAGACCACGGAGGGAATATTTTATTATTTCATTAATTAGGTTGACTAATCTGTTAAAGCCACATATGGTGTCAAATAAAAATGTGAAATACATCGTTATGAATCCACAAAAAGCTTCTTCACAGTGATGAAACACTTGAACATGTATATTTCTCTTTTCTTCTGTGGGGTTTTAGGACAGAAGTGATAATAAATCAGGACACGTCAGGAAAACGAGTCTGCATTGAAACAACTCAAAGGACACACCTGAACATCACTGTCGATAAAAAACCGAGAGGAGACGTGTGGTCGAGGCTGAAAACTGACTGAGGGGGGAAGCGTGTGAGCGGCTGCACCATCACAGCTGAGATGTGCAGCACCTGGTTCTTTGGAGTCTGTTGGAAGCTGTTTAAAAACTCATCAAAGCGTCCGCAAACTACTTAGGCCACCATCAAAGAGTGTGTGTGTGTGTGTGTGTGTGTGTGTCTTAATGAGCTCCTGCTTTCTGCCACAGTTGTTTTACAAATGCGTTCGCCCTCTTTAGTGCAGAGGCGTGCTCGTGCATTTAAAAGCTCCGCCATTCTCTGCAGTCGGTAAATCACTTTTTTTTTTTTTTGCTTTAACGGCTAACGCTGCGAAGAGCGGGAAGAAATGGGCGTTGGGTCGAGTGGACGGAGCGACAGTGAGTCCAGGTTTCTCGTCTTTACAGAGAAGGAAAGGAAGAAAAGCTGCCTTCGGTCTCCGGCCAGCTCTCTGGTTAAAAATCCTAAAAGTGTCAGAAGGATCCGACCGGAGGACTCAGCAGGAGATCCTCCACAGGATTCACAGCGGGTGTGTTCGTTTCTAACACGCGACAGATGCAGAGAAGAAAAAAAAATAGAATTCAAACGTCTCAGGGTGAAAAAAAAGTGGAGCCACACCAGAGATGCTGAGAGCTTTTTCGGTGACTTTAAACAAAAATGTGAATTTATACGTTCGACGCTGCCTCAAAGAACGTTTAATCAAACTAAGTCGGTTTAGTTTGGAGACAATATTAAATCATTCAATGTCTTCATACATTAAAACCTCCAAACATTCTCCGACAGTAGAAGAATTCGTTCCACTCGTGTCAGTTTGTTTGTTGGTTTATTAGTCAGCAGGATTCCGACATTCTCGCTCAACGAGGTTTCCTGTACGTACTTTCCCAGAAACAGCGGCGACCATCCTGACGCTTAAAACAAGCCGACGACAGAAATCCAGAGCGGAGCAGGAGCGGAGGGGGGAAATCAAACTTTGCTTCAGACTCAAACCGCCAAAAAAAGCAAACTTGTGTGAACCTCGCTGGGAATTCCTGTCTGTGACATTCGGCAGCGTCGCTTTTAACCTTGGTTTCCAAACAGCGGCAGCTTAAGAGGTCTCGGGGAGGTGAGGCCAGGCAGAGGTCGGGAGCTCGGGAGTCTCGGAGGAGGGTTCCTCAAAGTTTATGTTACACCGCGACCGCTTTGAAGGGAAAATACTGTTATTACAGAGGTCTGCTCCCGTCAAGCTCCATTAAAATACCTGAAATAGACGGCACTGCCTCACAGGGACACCTTCGCTTCAAGAGTGTGTGCGTGAGAATCGTTTTCATGTTCTTTGCTGTGTCGGTTTGTCTTTGAGACGGAGAGACATTTCCATATTTATCTGTGTGTGTGTGTGTGTGTGTGTGTGTGTGCGTAAACACAGCAGTTGAAACTTTTCGCTTCTCTTAAGTGACATGAAACACACGCAGGTCTCTGGGCTGGTATTAAAGCTGCAGACTGGTCTGGATCAGAATATTAATGCTCGCTCACTTAAATGTGACACACACACACACACACACACACTCAAGGAGCTTGGAACACACACTCGCCTTAAACATAAATATTGGCAATGAAAAGATTTGATATCTGGTTTAAATCTCTTGTGAAATAACAACAACCGTCTTGTTTACAACAAGAATCATTTAAGTACTTTTGTCTTCACTACCAATTCCATTAACTTTAATTTTACTTATCAACACCATGAAAATTCACCTGTAGAGGAGTAGTTTGAGGTTTAACAACATTAGCATGTTTACCCCAGAACATGCTGAAGTGTTTTAAAAGAGAGAGACACACACAGACACACACAGACACACACAGACACACACAGACACATCACGATGGTTCCACATATCGGTGCTTGGTTCGAACCACTCTTTCTTTTCTCCCTCGTTTCTGTTTTCCGCTCCGAGGTGCGGGAGAAAGAGGCCGGCCGGGCAAGAGGCGACTATTTTCAGGAAAGGCGCGACACGTCCGCAAATGTAATGTGACTGTTCACACACACACACACACACACACACACACACACACACACACACACACACAGATCTTAAGGGACTGAAGAAGAAAGTCGTGATTGAGTTGACGCATCTCCTTTTATATCTCCACACAGCTGATGTTAAAGGAGAATTTAAGATTTTCTTTGCTTCGTTTTAACTGGGTTCTGTTCGAGTTGAGTCTTTATTGTTTCTCTCTGATGTGATATCAAGACCTTGTTATTGCAGTTTGTGCAACTATAAGACTCACAACCTCGGCTACTCGTGATCTGACCTGGACTTCCAGGCTCTGCAGCTGGACGTTGCATAAAACACTAAGTTTCCGATCTTTTACGTTGTGTAAAATGTTTTCGTGTCATCAGAACCATCCATACTTTATAGTATTGAAGTAATACGCACGCAGGATATGCATCGTACCATCTACAAATATGTCGGGAACTTCTGGATGCAGATCCAGATCATTTTCAATCCAGTATCACATTTGTTCCGCAGAATAATTCCCGGATCTTGATTAAAAATAGTTTCTGAGAGTGAGTGTGTGATATCTGGTGCAGTGTGATTGAACTGAATGGGGACTGCTGGGCGGAGGTATTTCAGCTGCACTTCTGAACCAAACACAGCCCTGGTGCCAAAGTGATCATTCAATAACGGCCTTTTCCTGTAAGATGCATGAATGAATTAATTAATAGCATGACAATAATACCAAACCACTCTCCAGCAGTGGGGGTGAGGAGAGGGAAATGAACGGTGTGGTTAAAGACCTTGGTGCCTGATTGTCTGAGCAGATTAGACCTTCCTCCAGATCATCTTCCGCCCCTGGCTCATTGCACATTCTGGTGTAATGCTCTTTTTTGTGCTGCAGTTGTTAAGATAACATTTCCCAGCTCCGGGTTCAAGTTGTACGGTTCAATTTCCGTCGTCATAAATCGCACAAGTGGTCAAGTCTCGCTCGCAGTTTTTTTTTTTTTATTACGAACAAAGATTGTTTGTTTGCTCTTCAAGGACGTGTGTGTCCCCCCCCCCCCCCCGTGTGTGTGTCTTTGCTTCATAATTAATGGATCCACACACGGTGCATGTGAGGCCTCACTCACTCTGAACAATTACACCTGCAGGGACCACCAGTCCCCGTGTAAGACAAGCCTTTCGGTTTCCCCCCCGCCTCCGTGTGTGCATGTGAGCCGCAGCAGCGAGGTGCCCGTTTGTTGTAATTACCTGTGATGCCATTTATACTTTAAATAGTTCACTGCATTTAAAGTGATGAATGTTGGGAGCCTGCAATCCCAAGACTTACAGTAAAGTCTGATAAATGTGCTGCTTAAAACTCCACCAGGTACAAACTCATTGAGTTTCATTGAGGATGCTGCCTCCACTGCAGCCTCCATGCGTCTCATCCCTTTTATGAAGCGTTGCATCTTTATATGTAAATCTGATGTGTAAAATATATATTGTATAATAGGTGCTAGCTGCTAGCTGCCGGTTTACCCAGCATGCCCAACTGGTAACGTCTCCGGATCCCCCCCTGGATGAGCTGGAAAGCAAAGAGGGATGCTTGGAACTATATCGATAATTAAAGCCAGAGTAAAATATATATTATGCACATAATCGATCTGTTTATCTGAAGTGTTTCTCTGCTCGTAAATAAATAAGATTTTAAAACCACAACATTCGCTCCGGAGCCGACATCTGTTTTCAAACTTATCTTTTCACTCAGTTTGAACCTGATCATGAAACGTCTCCTCCAGATGTTTCCTATTCAACAACAAACTCTAACCACGCAAACATAATCTTGCTGTTGGGAGCTTTGTCTCCTGCAGGAGTGTTAAAATTCAGTTTTATGGATTTCTGTCTTGTCTTCAGACATATATAAAAACACATCTCAGGGTGGACTCTGTGAGGCCTCATATTGATCCATCACCCCTGAAACTATTTAGTGTTTTCTGCCAAGAGAACCCTTTAACTTTATCGCCAACAACACTTTCCCCTTTGTTTTTCAGCTAAAATGTTGTGAGTGATTCTCTGTGGCACATATTGATTTTTCATTCCCTCGCACCGGGTATTATCCAACTCTTGCCTCCGTCTTGTCCGTCCCTCTGTCTCTTTCAAGCAGCCGTAGAGAAAGAACACACAGTTCAAGTATTGTTCCACACTCATTATGATTCTACTCTATATATATATATTACTGTGTTTTAATCTGGCTTCTTCTTTGTATACTCGAGATTTCATCTAAAAGGACAGATTTTTGATTCCAAAGCATAATTTTCTGTTGAAACAAAAATGCAATCGTGTTTTCTTTATCTTGGATTATGTGACAAATAGTGCTCATGTGCACATGCAGCATAATCTCATGTATGAATAAAACAATGCTGGTGAGAACATTATGCATAAATACAAACATTCAGCCACATAAAGGGATCAGGCTCTTATAAACCCTACTCGTTCATATCATTACAGTCACACTACAGGATAGAAAATAGAGGAAAATGGATGTAAAAAAATCCTTCATTCAAACTTGTGCTTAAACAAACACACGGTGAATTGCTGTGTGAGAACTTAAGCCCCTGCACACAGAGGTGTGAGAGCACGGCGGTGAAACGCCTCTCCACTTCCTGAAGCAGGTGGATGAGGTGAAGCATAGTGACAGATTAATGAGTCGAGAAAATGGGCTCCGAGAGGATCAGGCTGCCTGTGAGAGGGGGGGGGGGTTCCGATATCTAATGTTCCTCACATCACGATGCCTCTCCTGCACAGTGCATCCTACACTCGGAGAAAATATTGACCACAGAACAGCAGCTGTTCGATTTTGTCACTGTTACGTTATTTTGTCACTGAAGCGCAATGAATCCTGGGATATATATCCACTCCTTGGAGTCGTTGTTTCTCGTGGGGGATGAGAGGACGCTTTTGTCAGTGGCACTTAAAGGAGCCTTCACAACGCTGCCGTGATGCAGCCTCCGAAGAACGCAGCCCCTGAATCAGGCCACAGATCGAGATGTCCTCAAAGAACTAATGACGACGGAGGACGGGTGATGAAATATCTGAGTAAAAACTCTTCATCCCCGGAGACGTCAATCTCCGGAGACTCTCGTGATACCCCCCCCCCCCCCTCGGACGCCTTCAAATGCAGCGTCTGAAGGATGCAGCCCCTTCATTGAAACACAGCTGGTGTCTGGTGCTGCAAACAACCTGGTTCCAGAGGTTTACTCCTGCAGCATCTCTAATTCTGTTGTGTCAACTATACCCCTGCAAAGTGCTTATCTAGGTCAGCGTCATGGTGGCGACACAGCAGACAGAGCAGCTTGTCGTTCTTCCTCAGTCTCCAGCTCCTCTTGAGATGTCCTGAGATTCCCTCCAGAAAGTCTGAGTCTCTCACGGATTCTTCACTCGCGGCACGTCAAGTCCGGAGCAGCGGCGGAGAGAGGAGGCGTCCTGAGCGGGAGCAGTGACGAGTCCCTGACTCTGTGTGTGGGGGATTGAGTTGACGGCAAAACAGCATATAGGCAAAAGAGGCTGCAGTGACAGGGTGGGTCAACAAATGCAGTCAGCCATTCTGGCCTCAGATGTTCCTGCTGCCTCTGGTGGAACAACATGCTGCCGCTGATCTCTGCCTCCAGGAAGCTTTGAGGAGCAAAGGAAAACTAGTTAATAAAGATCGAGGAACAACAGTTTACATGAAGTTTTACAAAATGAACAAAGAAAAGGGGAAAATGCTGCAGTGCGTATCTTCTACATTTAAATAGACCGGCTGTGTCTTAATGAACTGAATTACACCTCGAAGTGAGATAGATTAAGGTTGATCTCTTTTCCTGCGATCTTGTGACGGCAGAGAACAGAACAGAATCAAAAAAAGACGACTCCTCTGTTTCCAGGCGAGGAGCTGAGGCTGCTCTCTGCATCGTAGGTGTGTGGAGCATTTGCTGCCAGGTCACGTCTTGACCGGGAGGAAGACTCGACGTTCCTGGAGATGCAGGAACCACAGCCCCTGAAAGAATCCCTGAGAGGTCACTGCACACATGATGCCCACCTCTCCAGTGAGAAGCAGCAGACATGAGCTGGCTGCTTTCTAGTTGAAATCTACGCACAAACACACACTGCTTCAGGTTGATATACTCTCTCTGTTTATACTTTGTTAGATATGAACACGTTCTGCTTTAGTTTGCTTGTTATTACTCGACCTGCCACGTTTACCGGCGCCTGTGGGGAAGAAGGTAAAGCTGCAGACGACGTCACCATCAACACGTCGTGCAGGAATTAAATCAAGGTCGTAGGAATGAGATTTAATTATTAAGCCATCAAACAGAGTGTGTGCGGTGAGGTGAGATGTAATTGTCGTCAAACTGTTGCACTTGTTCCCAAATAGCCATCTTCAGATGTGACGAGCTGTCTCCGTCTGTCAGCGGAGCTCAGAGTGACCTTGTCTCTGGGCGACAAACTGGACACCTGACATCTTATTTAGCTCCCACGGCAACGCAAACACACACACACGCACACACACACACACACACACACACACACACACAGACACACAATGTGCAGTGACAGTAAGTAATATGCCAGACACTCTCTCATCATGAAGACTTATCATACACACAAAGTACAGAGGCAGGCTTTTCAGGCAGGTACACACACACACACATGCACACACACACACACACACACACACGCACACGCGGTGTCTGACAGTTGATCCCCAGACAGATTAGGCTTCAATCTAAAATCTCCTCAGGCCAGCCCTGAGATCATGTATACACACACACACACCCACACACTCTCCCTCATTCTCTCTCTCTCTCTCTCTCTCTCTCACACACACACACACACACACACACACACACACACAGCTTTAAAGTTGCAGACTGACAGAAGTGACTTGCAAGTTGAAAAACTCACCAACTTTGAGGGAAGACTTTAAAGGTTTGTGAAAATCTGTCCGGGAGTTTTTGTTTGATCTCGTTCACAAACAAACAAACAAAAATAAGTTTTATGATAAAGAACAAGACGCTGAAAGTAAATTGTTGCATCTGTGAATTATGTTGATTAAACTGATTGAACTGATTAAAAATCTGAGGAGCTGCTTAAAGAATTTCATGTGTAAAATATTAGCATTGGCTTTCATTCTTTTAGTTCCCGTTACATTTGATTATTTATCCGTCGTGTTTCTGTTTGATGTGCAGCAGCTGAGATCTCATGAAAAGAGATGAAGTCCTCTTGAAGTCTTCGAAGGCCATTTAGGAGATTGTTGTTTGAAAATGACGTGCTACCGAGGATGAAATGGGGGAAAAAAATGGTTTGCCATCCGATCCTTTCAGCTGCGTTAAACTTATTGTCTCGGAGAAAAGGACTTCACCTTCTCGAGAGCTCCTGAGAGTTCTCCTGGAACTTTAATCATCCTCTGCTCTCCCTTCTTCTCTCCTCCTGTCGTTCTCTCTTATCGCTCTCGATTACTTTTGCTCTTCTTTTTTTTCCCTGTCGGTGTTAATTTTCTCTTGTGGCTCATTAGACGGAGCTGAACAAATTGAAAGAGCGTCGGTTCTTGCAACGAAGCCCTCCCCTCTTGATTTTCTATGCTTTCTTTATTTCTTCTTATTTTCTAACCTTTATTTTTTAAACTTGTGTTTTTTCGCGCAGGTTCGACTACCAGGAGCTGCTCCACAACTCCAGCTTCTGCCTGGTGCCCCGGGGCCGGCGTCTGGGATCCTTTCGCTTCCTGGAGGCCTTGCAGGTACAGTGGCTGTGGGTTTCTGCTTGTATGGATTATCCACTCGCAGTGAAGGTGCTTCGATCGCTGAACGTCAGCAAACACATTGGGGTAAACATTAGACTCGTTCTCTGGAAGGAACCTGCGGCAGAAGCTACATTTTGAATGTGCAACTCCGTGTTAGTGGATGGGACAAAGTAAAGAGTTGAGGTAGTTCTTTGCTTTTAATTCGTTCTTCCATTTATAAATAACGGGGTCATCCTGATTGACAGCTGAGACTTGTTGTGATTGGTCGAGCATGTGTGTCGGCGGGATGTCGGTACCTCGGCTCCGGCTCCACGACGGCGCAGACTCGGCTCCAAAAGACGTCTTAGCTTTCAAGTAAGTTTCTCACTTGTAAACCTTGAAGTGAGGACATTGTCTGGATCATTGTCGCCGGCTGCAGCTTCACATTGTGCCCGTGATTACCGCTAAAGGCTTATCAGACAGCCTGCGGAGCTCCAGCTGGGCGCTACGAGGGATCCACCAGCTCCTCAGCGTCGTCTTACCAACAGCTGATCTTATTACTATTGACAATCTGTCATCTCCCGGCTCCAGAAAAGGCCCAATTCTGCAGATTCACCACAGGGAGGAGGAACGCGGATGCACGTCTTCAGACCACAGATGTGTTCAGCTTTCATTAGCACCTCGTTTCCATGTGTCTCTCTGTTGACTTGACATTTAGTGTCTCGCTCTACACATGTGGCTGCTGTTTTCCTTCTTCTTCTTCTTCTTCTTCCTTCATTATGTTTGTGCATACTCAATCCAGGACAGACTGGAGACAGGTGGAAGAATAAATTGGTTCTACACGATTCCAGGTTTCAGAGCCAGAGCATTCATACACGTGTCTTCCCGCAGTGCTTTTGAATTCTTAACTAGTTTTGCAGATCTGTATTTTCCACAGTTGTTATTCATTAAAAGAAACAAACAAGACTTAAGCTCTGCAACTATTTAAATAGTTTCCCAAGCAAAGGTACAGAAATTATCAAAATTCCGAGGAGAGGAGAGAAAAACAAAAAGACGTGTCGGCGGATGGAAGCAGGAATAAAAAAAAAAAAGAAAGAGAGAAAGTCTTCTCTCGAAGCCGGACTAGTCAAAGCAGAGAGAATTTGCTTAGACAGGTCACTGATCATGCACTCGGCATTTTGTGAATCCTCCTTTAATCTCTCGGCTTCACTTGATTGAGAATCCAGTCGAACTTGAACTTTATATGAAAATACCAGAGTTATTGAGTTTTTCTGTTTTTCATTCGTCCGTCGGCGCCGCAGCTACTTCACACCACGTGTACGAATCATAGAATATTTTCTATCAAGGCGGAACCGTAACCCCGGTGACATCCTGGACTCTGACTCACATCTGGATTGTGAAGAAAATAATTAATCACTTGATAAAACGTGGATAGACGAGGACATTTTAAGTGTTTGGTGGTTTATTTCTCATCAGCTGTGGCATCTTTATGAAAAACTGATTATTCAAATATTTACGTTATTTAAAAAAATATGTTAAATGTGTTTTTCTCTTTTGAAAATAGACATTTTGCAATAAATACATTAACATCACATTTGAAACACATTTTACATGTAATTCAGCCATTTATACATATTGGTGGAAATACTTTCACGTGTTTGACTTATTTTAATTTATCTATCATCGACCTGCTCTTTAAACAGGCAACAAACCTTAGTTAATACCAATAACCATTAATTTACTAAGAGATTTTAAACTTTAATAAAACAAACCACGGGCGTTTAGATGAGACATAAAATACGTGAAGTGAAGGAAATTATCCAGAAACAAAATATTCCCCCTTCAAACACAGTGTAGTGGAGCAGTTTGAGTATTTTCAATCAACTTGTAGTCGTTAATCACAAATAATGAACAGTTTAAAGATCTTAAAATGAGTTCACAGCACAGGGAGACTTGAAGGGGAAATAAAAAACAGATCCTGATGATTTAAATGATATTAATGAATCATCATTCAGGGGAAATAAATAAAAACACTGTTGTGTTTTTTGGCTTTTGCTTCTGAAAAACCTGGAACATGTTGAAAGTGTCTCATAGATGGAAAACATCCAACAGGAAGGAAGAAAGAAAAGCGTCTCATCACAGGAATTCTTCTTTTTCTTTCAAGCAGTGAAAACTTGTGGATAGTTTGAGCGAGCGTTTTATTTATTTGTCTTTTTTTGAGACGGACATTTATTATTTTGAGAGGAAAACGTCTTCGGATAGAAAATTAATTGCACAGGACAGGTTGACAGGTGGCAATTACACCAAAGTAAAGCTGAAACCTTGACTCACAACAAAAAAAGACAAAGCTCATGATTTCTTGGCTGAATTCTCAAAGAATTTCCTCGAAAAGTTCTTAAAAAATCCGAATCCTGAAAGGACGAATGTTTCCTCACACGGTTTCTAGAAGAGTGTCATTGATATGTGTTGAAGAAAGAGCTCTTCCATCAATCTGCAACAATATTTACTGACTTATCATCATTAATCAGTGGATTTAGAGGATTAATGTGAGTTGTATGTTGAATTAGCTCCAGTTCATCCAAACAGGCTGTCGTATAAACATTATTTTCACTCATTTATTCAGCTCCGGCCCCTGAAAAGAAGGATTTCATGTCATACCGATGCTTCATTTTCTTATCTCTTGGTCCCACTTCGCTCAGGCGGCCTGTATCCCGGTCATCCTGAGTAACGGCTGGGAGCTGCCCTTCTCTGAAGCGATCGACTGGAGGAAAGCTGCCGTCATCGGAGACGAGAGGCTGCTCTTACAGGTAACGGAAAAATGACCGAGGACTGATATTAACTGTTGCATCACACAGTCGCAGCAGGGACGTCCGTGGAGGTCGGACAGACCTTCTTCACACTTCACAGCATAAAGCATCGGAAAGATAAAATAAGAAATGCTCCTCCTCTCTGGCTCCAGATCCGTCAGGAGGATAGAAAAGATCCAGCCGAAGACATTTTAGTCACTTTAGTCGCTTAGCATTTTGTCAATCACTCGTTAAGAACTTTGAACTGCAACTGATTAGTTTGAAAGGAGCGATGTAAGTAAAAGTTAATTGATTTATTAATTGATTGATTGAGACTCAGATTGTCCCTTTAAAAGTTTTGAAGCGAGCCTCCGCCTTTCAAGCCAATGACAGAGAATGTTGATTCAGAAACAACTATTTTTAAGTGATTCACTCTTTTGCTTTACTTTCTTACACTTTTTTTTTTTTTTTTAAACTACACAACTGACTCACGTTGTCGGTGGAGCAGCACCATATTTCTGGAAGCTATGAAAAACCGCGTGAGAAGCAGAATAGGTTCGGTAAAACTGAGAAACTGGGTCAGACTCTCGTCATGAGTGGGACCTGTCAGCGTGTAGCTGGAGCTGCGGGGAGCGGGGGAATTTAATTGCAGTAACGCAGCTTTTATTCAGTTTTATTCTGACATGACAGCTGTGATGTTCAGAGTCACTCACACCTCCGACAGGAAGTATTTTTATCTACGAGGGATTATTCTAAACTGGATCACCTTCTGTTGCCTTTAATTATGACAGCGGACCGAGCTCGTGATATTTACATTCTCTAATTACTCCATATTATCATGCAGGCACCTGCGTGACCTATGACACCACCTGGACGTGTGTGTTGAGGGTTGGCAGTCTGAGCCTGACTTTAATTAACGTGTCCCTGGTTCGCAATCAGGCTTCAATCAGCACCTCGCCATGATGATAATTAGATTTTTCTCTGTAAATCTCACGACAACACAAATAAAAATGTTAAAAACTTTGCTTTTGGAACAAATAAAGCAACGTTTTTTCCTAATTACACATCACCGAGACGCACTAATGTCGCCTGAGCTTTAGTCGAGTGCGTCGTTCCAATTGACAAAACAAAACCACGCATCTGAAGGCGTGTTAATTGGCTGTAATATGTGTGAAGCAAGTGTCGTGTGTTGACAGTATGAAATCTGAGGTTGAGCAAAATAAGGATCTTTCCGTTAATTTGTTTTGATGCAGACGTGTGAAAAATTAATAAAAGGAAATTTCAGGGATAAAAGCAAATAAGCTTTCTGGATTAAACCTGACATTTATAAAAAGAATCAAACGCACCTTATGGTGTTTCTGCAACACACTCTGTGATATGTGTCTGACACACCGATCTGCTGAAGGCTGCTGAAGACGGTTTTGTGTCTTCGGGCTTTTCCAGGATTGTTTCATCTCGTCCCTAAATAGCCACTTGTAGTGTAACAGGAAATGAGGCGGAGGAAGCACGGACACGAAGGATTGAATCAGGGAAGTGAAGTGGTCTTTCGTGTGGTTTCTCCAATTTCTCCCTGTGAAACATTGATCGGTTCCTCATCCTTCAGTGACAGAAGATCCTCAACAAGTTCGACAATCGATAAAAACTTTGAATCAATTTACAAACGTTTTAGTTTTGTTAATATTCACACTTCAGAGACTCGTCAGAGAAGAAAACAATTGGAATGTGGAACCAGAGGAAGTTGCACATTTGAACAATATTGGATTTTTAATTAGTGTTTTATAGACTCAACCCATCAGTGGAGAGATAATTAAAGCAAATGATCAATAGATTAATTTAATGCAAATAAATGCATAGTTCATCATTTATTATCATAATTGTTTTCTACTTCATGTTCTTGTCCCTCCCTCTAAATATCACAACATCCACTTCTCCCTGGAAGCGACGGCGGCAGACGGCAACAACCTCACGTCTCTTCTGCAGGAAATGCAGATGTTCTGGTTGTTCTGCTGCTGTGCTGAGACACCAGCAGCAGGGAGGAGTGTCCGGAAAGAAAAAGTCAGAACAGACTCAGTCAGTTTTACTGCACCGTCACAAAAAAAAAAAATCAATTCAAAGCATCAAAATAACCAGAAAATGATTTAGTCATTTGATCAAAATGACGACGTCTGTGTCATATGATTAAATATAATAACAGAGACGGACATGTTTCTGGTTGGTAAATTGATTCTTGGGGACTTTCCCTCTTTGTGTTTGGATTTTCTTGGTGACGCAGACTCACACATGCAGAGACTCGGTGTTCAGCACAACGTCGCAGCTCCGACGCCCGCTGAGAGACTTGAATCTCATTACTTTCAATTACATCACCGAGAGCTGCAATACCTGGCTGTTCAATATGGAGAGTTTCTATTCCGCCCCGTGGAGAGAAGACACACACACACACACACACATGCGCGTCGCCCCTGCTGAGAAACATAAACACTATTAGAGTCAATGGAGGGGAAGAGAATTGAGCTGATTTAATTGGTGTTGTTTATATTCCACCTCAGAGAGCTGAAGTCGCTCCGCTGCTGACGGGTCACTGACGTCAGCCGCGACTCAACAAACCCGCTTCACACTTTTTATTTGCTGTCGTCACAAAACTGTCAAATCGTCTCGTTTGATTGTGAAAATTAAATAAAAATGATCTTCCCCAAGAAATTGGTGAAATTGGCAAACAAAGTGCGACCAGGCGACGTAAAAGAAAGTTGTATGATTCATTCCCAGATTCCCACATCGAGTGTGTTTGTGTGTAATCCTGCCGACAAACAAACAGACACAGAAACGGACAGGGAGGTAAAACTGCTCGTTCGCTTTTTGCTTTTTCAGTTTTTTTGTTTTAAAAGATCTGATCGAGCTGTGGGACACGCTCGAAGACATTCCTGGATGTTAACCTGTCGTAATCCATTCCTACAGCCGCTCAGTAGAATCCAGCATGTGAAGGGAATAGCAAAGACGGACAGCAGCTGCCTCAGTCCGTCTCGGGGATCAGCTCGTTGGACGGAGTGAGATGTGGGAGTAAAGGAGTCCTGAAGGGGGGGGGGGGGGGACAATTTCCTCTAATCTTTTCTGCATGTCCACTGAATTACTCCACACACACACACACACACTCTCTCATCCTCATACTCAAAATCTAACTTAATCTATCTCACTCTCGTTTTTTTTGTCCTCTCTCTTTTCTTCCTGCAGGTTCCCTCCATTACTCGCTCCGTGGGCCGAGACAGGATCCTGGCTCTCCGTCAGCAGACTCAGTTCCTCTGGGACGCCTACTTTTCTTCTGTAGCTAAAATCGTCTCAACTACTCTGGAGGTAAGCCTGCAAAAAAGAAAGAAAGAAAAAGGGTCTTAATGGGATTTTTGGATTTAGTTTTGTCAGGAGAGTTTCATTAAATCTACCGAATCTCTTGTTCTGTACTGTACACTGCTGCAGGCTGTGCATCACCTCGCAAACAAAACCTTCAAAAGAAATCGTGCTCCACTTGTTGATTATATTTTTTGACCTTTTTGAATCGAGCGTCTCGTCCTTTTCCAGATATATTCTGTTTATTGACACATTTATACAACAACTCCTGACATCAACCGCAAAGTCGAGCTTCGCTGAAGTAAGTGGAGGCTCAAGGACGCCTCAAAATTCTGTTCTTGCTTTTTTACAAAATTGCATTTTTCAGTCAGCAAATAGGTTATAGTGTGGGTTTGTACTGCGACCTCCTGTTTCCCTCTATGTCCTATTGTTTCACCGCAATGTGCAGGTCAGTCAGTCAGAAATAAATTCAAACAAGTTGTTCCACTGTTTTCATTTTAATGCAAATAAAAGTGTAAATGTCTGAGAGTCAGATTGAGGCTGACGAGACGAGGTTTCCACCTCCGTGCTCACAAACAGGAAATGAAACGCAACACTAAATATCATGAATATAAATAAACTCTCGCAGGTGTCGTCTCATGCTCGACTCCACGAAGCTGCGAGGCTCAGATCTGAAGCTGGAGTGTGTGATTAGTGCAAACTTCAGACTTTTTAAAGGCACCGGGTCATTTTTTTTTATTAGATTGGATAGAAACCATGCAGTAAAAACTAAATCCACAGACGGGGATGATAAAGCAGCATAATCATCGATTTCTACTTGAGAGGAAGCTGAGAAATCTGTCCACGCAACGAGGACATGTTATCACCTCATATCTATAAAAGGCAGTGACCTCACTGCTGCGTTATATAATGCACCTTTACGCTACCTCAGTGTTTGAACAGTGAACCGAGCTGCGGGAAAATCAATCAAGTGAGAGTTTGTATTTCAAGTCAAACCTCATCGCATCCGACCAACACAACAGATGCCACGATCACCTGCACAGGAAGGCGAAGCTCGCTAGCGCCACCTGGTGCGATGTGCTTCTGGACCGGACACTTTGAATTGAACTGGTCAGTTCAGGTTTGATGAAAACAGACGTAGATGTTTAAAAGTGCAGCTGTTGAATTATTGTTCTGTGTTTTTTTGCTTCAGGGAATAAACGAAGAATAGAAATGTTTCGCTAATTGAGGCTAAAAACGTATTGTATGGGGTTTTAAGGGTAATGAATGAAGGACGGTGAAACACTTTACTAATAACTTAACAGTTCTTAACTTAACTCAACAATCGTCGTAATGAAAACACGAAAGGAGGAATTGAAGCGCACGGAACTCTGAACTGTGCCTTTTATTATAGCGTACAGTCTGGAACCATCTTGATTCTGAGAGGCAGTGAAGAAGAAGTGTGAAGGAGGTCGGCACGGTCTGGCAGCCCCCGGGTTAGAGAGTCTGCACAGTGTGTGTGTGTGTGTGTGTGTGTGTGTGTGTGTGTGTGTGTGTCCTGCTCTCGGCACTAGAAAGCTACAGGTCGGCTCATTAAGTGACCGCAGCGGCTGAAGAGGAGAAAATGGCTCCTCTCATTTTGTTGTTGCTTCTTTTCCTCACAGCCTTGATTCAGTCCTCAGGCTCGGTTCGCTCGCTGCAGCATCTCTGAGCGTAGACACAGACTGTGGTTGTCCTCTTCATCAGCAGCAGCATCTTCGTCATCATCACTAATCATCAGAACAAGTATCTTTACCATGGCAGTTTGCGAACGTCGCGTCTAGTACAAGTACTGAACCATCATCACTCTGCTCTTGATTTAAGGCCTGTTTGTATGATATTAGATATATTATAGTAGATTTCTAATTACTAATTCAGGGCGTCATATCGTATTCGGGTAGTGAATTTATTATCATGTACTCTCACTTGCACTTTTACTCAGAGAAGTAGTTTGTTGTAGAATTTTGTTGATTAATATTTGGGATTTTCACAAAAAAACATTAATGGTAAAAAAAAATCTGAACATATTGATGGTTTAGTCATGAAATTGCTGTTTTATGCTAAAATAACTTCATCCTATAACAACTGACTTTCATGACTTGAAGTGAGTCAATGTCGTTTTTTTAAGCTGAACAGCAGCGGCTCTGCTCGTAAATCCCAACATGGCGGTAAAAGCTGAGATGTAAATGTCGTTAAGTCCGCAAACTGGCTCAGTAACGACAATCAAACAGTAGCATCCATCTCAAGGTTGATATTGTTTTCTAGCTTTAAAAGCTACGAACCAGACAAAGTCAAGCTGTCGCAGCAGAACTCCAGAGTGATGAGAAGGATTTGTTGTACACGAAGGTGTTAGACATTAAAACTAAAGCAACGTGACTCACAGAGAATATTACGCACAGATCCTCCAAAATCCTGATTTCATCATTTATTTTCACCTTCAGGTTCAGGTTCGTAAACATTTCTCCAACCGCAGCATTTTCTTTTCCTGAAGTCGATGCACAAACGGGGCAGCGGGGCGACTCCAGCAAATGCCCGGCGCCAACGGCGTATGAAATTAGACAGAAGCCCACCGGCGGCCGTGTTCAGCCGGCCAGATGTGCCAAACACCCAGAGCCAGCACGCCACCGGGCTAAATGGGTGAAATGAGGCATTGTTGATAACTGTGGTGTCCCACATCCTGCGTGACAGTTGGTGTCAGGAGGTGTGCGGGCGTGTCTTTGTGTGTCTGTGCTCGTGTGTGCGTATGTTTGTGTAGGTGTGACACAGTTAATTGTTGAAAACTTTACTTTACTTTATTTAGTTTGTAGTAGTTCTATTTTTAAACGCTTACTTTTGGTGGATGTCAAATATGATCGCAAATAATTGAGTCAATCGTTATGTTGCTTTTAAATCTTCAAACTAAAACAATAGAAATCGAATTATTTGAAAAAAAACATTAAATACATTTTGAATACTACTGACAGATTGTAGTAAATTTCATCATTGTCTGTGTCGTTAGCAGCATTAAAAACAATACTGCGAGTGAAAAACCTTGAAACTCGTATTCACTCTCTGGTGCATACGCTTATCTACATGCCGACTGCTTTCACAGCTCGAACACACGTTTGGAAAGTCTGCTGGGTTTAATCACAGCGAGGCATGTGATCAGCGCTGGAACGAGTGACACGTGCAAAGAACAGGGAATAAATTAGAGCTAAAGAAATGAACCAAAGTGAAGTGATGTTTGTGAACTTTCCCGTTCACTCGGTCGGGGACGTGTTCACCCCCACAAAGATGGCGTCGGGCACCTTCCGTCCCGACACGAGCACAGTCTGTGTGTTTGTGTCGCTCTGAAGTCATTGTGTACTCAAACCATGACACAAAATATACATGTGCAAAGACAACTTGCGGGTAAAAACAACATTCAAATACTGCTTAGACGTGAAATCAATAATACTGTAGTGATGGTATAATCTTATAAAATCCTATATTAAATACTTTATAATGTTGAAGTACTTTTAAATCTGTCACTGTGGCTGATTTATTCTAGACAGATATAATAATGGATAATTATTCTGGTATAATAATAAAACCTTTGTCATCTTTCTCTCACTTCTTATCTTCTTGCCTCTTGTTTCTGTCTCTGTTGTTCGTCTTTCTGTTTTCTTGCTTTCGGCCCGTGTGTGTTTTGACTTTTTCCTTTTATCTCGCCCTTCATCCAGATCATCCAGGACCGTGTGGTCTCTCATGTGTCCAGAAACCAGTTGCTGTGGAATTCCCTCCCTGGTGGTCTCTATGCACTGCCCCAGTACTCCACAGACCCAGCCCAGTTCCCTTTTTACTACGCCATCCTGGGTGAGTGCCGAACATTTACCTTTTAATAAAGTCGCTGGTGTAGTTTCTTTACTCCAAAACATTTTAAATACTAAAGAAACATTCATGAAAACACACAAATCTCTGGGTTTACTGATGAATTTAACTTCGGTTGCTTCCAAAACTAATTTTCATTTGCAGTGAGTAGCTGCTCTCAGAGCCTGTTTGTTGGAGTTCAGTCCGACGTGTCCTACTTATCCACATGTTCAGCGGTTGGAGCTGCACCAGTGGAAGCAATTAAGGTGCTTTAACCCCTGGCACCAGATTGACACAGACTCCCCCCGGGCTTTGGATGCACTGACGTGATGCACGTGTTTTTAGATTCATTACGATTTACACTTTCTCTGATGTCCATCGTGAGTTAACATCCATAAACATCCACCCAGAGTGTTTCATCGGGAAGGGCACCCGGTGCGAAGCCGTTTAAATCTGTGGATCGGGCTCCGCGGCCGGAAGAAGGAGCAGGAGACATGACGGTGCTGGTTGAGAGGAATTTTTTTTATCAGAGTGGGTTTTAGGGCATCGGGTCAGACTTTGATAATAAAAAAAAAAAAAAAGAGGAAGAAAGGAAAGAAAAGGAATGGCGTCAGGTTTGAGGTGAAGAAAATTCCTGTAGTGATTATTCACTGCTCTTGGCAGAGTCGATCGATATATGATGCCTTTCTCCTTATTTATGTTAATGTGCATGACACTTGATATGTGGTGTGAATGGTGATGGAGCAAATATAACACCACAGACTGAGAGTCAAGGGTCTGGAGTGTGTGTATATGTGTACGTGTGTGTGTGTGTGTGTGTGTGTGTAGATGTATGCACACTGACCAGAGTGATTCTCTCAGATTGAGGCTGTAAATCAGATGAATGTTTGTACTTCTCGGAGGGATTGTGGACACGGGGGTTAGGAGAGAGAAAAGAGGTGAGAGACCGAGGAACAGAAGAAAAGATGGAGTTTGGTTTATTATCTGCATTTTTGCTGCCAAAGTCCTTAAAAGATTGTTTTTTGTTTTGTCCATTCGCCCGTCTCATTCTTGCGATTGCGATATCTCAAGAAAACATTGAGGGAACTTCTTCATATCTGGAGAAATGATAAGATGAGATAAGATAAGATCGAACTTAATCGATCCCACGTTGGAGAAGTGAAATCATTCGCTGAGGCAGCAGATTGAATGACGGAGACAAGGGATTGCATGAAACCAGAACTCAAGGATGACCTGATTAGATCTTGGTGGTCATACGGTCACGGTGACTCGTGAATACTCCAGATAATTATTTCAAATTTGGCACAAATGTTAATTTAGACTCACGGATTAATTTTTTGGGATTTGACTGAAGGTCAAAGGTCAAAGTGACCTCACATAAGTGCGAAAAGAATTCAGATTGCATTGGATGGCGGAGGCACACGGTCGCCTTGCAGTATTTCTAGTTCTTACGTATTGATAATAAGAAGAACCAAGGTGGCACAGCTCTTTCCAAGAGAGTGCGGCAGAAACAGAAGGCGGGAGCTTATCCCCGTGACCCCACAAGGGCAGACCTCGTGCTTCCATAAATACGCTGAGCCCACCTGAGATGTCTGGTCAGGGGGCCCGGTGTCAGAGAGATGGATAGAGCAACACTAAAGAGCACTCCGGCTCCACTTATCCATGAGGATGCTTATTCCCCTATTCCCATACCCGCCCCAACACTTGGTGGCTATGGAGATGTTCCTGCATTCCTGCTTCTGAATATAACGTGTGTGTGTGTGTGTGTTTTCCAGTATCTGCCCTCATTTTCTTTTCTCCTCATATTGTGTTAATCACATTAGTCTCATTCCGAGAACTACATTTTATTCACACGAGGCATTTTTCCAGGGAGAGCATCAAGTTAATCTGATTAAAATCAATCTATTAGCGAGCAGGTGAATACACGTCTGCTCTTTATGTCTGTACAGTGAAAGCTACAAGGTGAACTCATTCATTTATTATGGAATAGAAAACGCCGCGGAAGCCAACGCTCCATAATACAGATGCATTTCTTTGGCACAAGCTGCCTCAGGGGGAATCACTTCCTCGGCTCTATTTACTCATTGTACTTGCATGCTGGGGATCATTTATCCAAGGTAGTAATTTAAAGTTTGGTTCTGCTTCTCGACTTCTCGTTTTTATCCTGTTTGGTTCATTTGTTCTCCTCAGTAAAACGCAAAAAAAAAAACTAACAAGAGTTGGTTTATTTGCGAGGTGCAGGAAAATGGAATAACTCATTACGGGGGGGGGGGGGGGGGGGGGCTAAATCAGCAGAGTTCAGCGTTCACTAAGAGAGACACTCTGAGGAAAGTGTTCACTCTTGTGTTAGACATGTTTACTCATGTTCAGTCATGTGAAGCGGGAGTGTATGTGCTGTCAGGAAGATGGATGACGGGTGCAGCACGGAGCACTCGGTGTCCAGTTAACCGTGATGGAGCTTTATGGGGAGGTACATCTGCACAAATCTGTGTTAAAAAACCTAAATACACTTCGCCCATGACAACTGTTTCCTGTGTGTGTGTGTGTGTGTGTGTGTGTGTGTGTGTGTGTGTGTGCAGGTAAGAGCCCGTCGCAGCAGTTCACAGCTGTGATCCACACTGTGACTCCTCTGCAGTCCCAGATCTCCCCTGTGGTGAAGCTCATCATCGCTGTAGCCAAGTCCAAGTTCTGTGCACAGGTGGGAAGCGTTCCCGTACTTTGCTGTGACCAGGTGCTTCATGCAACACACGAAGATCACGGATAGTAATATCCACAGTGGTGCAATGTGACAAAGAGCATTTACTTTGTGTGTCTGGACTTTATTTAAGTGGATTCATTTTCCTTTTTACTCCTCTTCATACTGAATATGAGCAAATATCTGTACTTTCTGCACTGGTACATTCTGAAAATGATTGTGTTGCATGTTGCATAGTTTTCTTATATATATATGAAAGTTATTAAAAGTGAGATCCGATCAGAGAGGACAGGTAACATTAGATCTTTCAGTGGCATCATCTGCAGCGTTCTTTAATAGATTTTCAGTTTGGTCTTTAATTTTGTATTTTGGGGATAATATCTGTGTTTGCGTCTTTGGGGTTGTCACTTCCTGTTTTACTCTGAAATGCCCGTCTGTTACTTCACATCCTGTCGTTGTCTGGTTCACCCCTGTGATTGTGTGCACCTGCTGTGACGTGTCACGCTCGTTAGTGTGTTCACTGTTCACTCTCTCTGAGCTCTTCACGTCCCTGGAGTTCCCTCCTGATACAGATTTACTGGTTTGTCTCTTTCTCTTGTTATCGTTGTTAACGAGTTTGGACATTCACTTCACTTGCTGCTGAATTGAATTCCACTAAATACTTCAGCTGCCTTTAACCTGCTGAAGACACGACAGACTCTTTGCCTCCTCTGGCAAATTATGTGTCTTCATTCTTCGGCCAAGTGTGTTTGAAGATCAGAAAAACCTCGCCGGGCGCTCTACAGAAACTTTAAAACTCTTCCTCCCTGTGCTTCTCTCCTACAGATTGTGCTTTTATGGAACTGCGACAAGCCTTTACCTCCTCGGAACAAGTGGCCCTCCACCAGCGTGCCTCTCACTGTCATTGAAGGGCAGAGCAAGGTAACGTGGCTGTTGGCATCTGTTACTGCTGGAGTTTATAACACCAGACACAAAAACTACAGGACATAAGAATAAACGTGATTTATTTATCCTCTGTGCGTAGTTATTTATGCTTAACTTTACTTTTACGATAAATGCTGAGTGTAAATGAACAGAATTACAGTAGCTTCAACACTGAGAGGAGAAACTGTTTTAACATAATGGAAAAGTTTGTCTGAGTATCAATAAAGATATTTGATTTCTGAAGCCAAAACATCCCATCCACTGGAATTAGTTTCTCTCCACGTTAGCAGATGGGACATGGACCATATAGAAGTCAAAGTACGTCTGATATGAATTAGTCTCTTTCACTTCAGGTATAGTTCTTACGTTTGTTTGTATGTTCATGTTTGTTTTTGATTAGTTATTTGAGTCGTGATTGGTCGAGTGTATCAGCAGGACCTCGTCCTTCCACACGCTGGCACCAAATTATGTTTCAGCCGAGCCCGTGTTTGAAATATCTTTGGCTTCGTTTTTGTGAGGTGGGAGGAAGTGGGCAGCAGTCGTCCATCTTTATATAAAGTCAGTAGATTTCTGTTTATCTGCTGTGAAGGTACAAATGTGGCCACAACCCGGGTTTATTCTGATGGAGAATAAAACTGGACCCTCACTGAGTCCTTCATGACGGAACCTTGTAAACCAAGCAGCTGATGAAACATGAGTTTGATGCAGACGTGTTGTAGATAAAGTTCTTTCCTGTGTTAATTCAATTCTAATGGATGATGTTTCCACTTCAGACCGAGGCGGCGTGAGTTATAGTTTAGTTTCCTTTAACACACACATGAAATCTAAACTGTTTTTATAAGAGGAAGGAAATTGTCTCATGTTTTTCCATTTAACTGATTTTCACACCAATTTTAAGTAATTGAGTTTCATCCTAAAAATACAACCGATCACACGTGCCGGCCTCCTCCTCTCTCTCTCTCCCTCCCTCTCTCTCTCTCTCCCTCCCTCCCCCCTCCCTGTTTTTCAACCTCTCTCTCGCCCTCTCCTTTGGATCCTTTGTCATCTAATTGCCTCTGTTTGCTTTCATGTAAATGTTTCCCCCTTGAAACACAACAACATTTCCACTGGTGACAATAAACAGCATCTCAGAGGCAACGTGCATGTGTGTGTATATATGTGTGTGTGTGTGTGTGTGTGTGTGTGTACTCAGCAGCGTCTATGGTCGTATAATTAGTCATGTGGTATATTGTCATGCAGCCCAGACAGATGCTCTTCAGTGTATTTGTTTAAGTGCTGGCTGTGTTTGTTGCCACTACAATAACACAGAAAGTTTGTTGTTTGCCTCGATGGAGCCGTCATTCGCTGTCGGTTATGAGTCTATCTGCTCTGTAATGCTGAGTGGAGACGAGCCATCAGCAAGCTTCCACTTTCCTTTTTGTTTTTTTTTGTTTTTTTACTTCTCTTTCCTGAACCGCTGCAAACTTTTGGTTACAACCTCTGCGAAACAGCACATATAGAAAAATCCAACAAGTCCTCGTACACGAATAAGAAGCGGAGTTAATCTTTCCTTGAAATTAAAAACCTACCTGATGATTTTATTTTTGCTGTTACGTTTAAACAATGTGTTGTTCCATCTGCTGTTTGTGTAACTTTGCTCCTTGACTGTGATGTTTTTATTCTTTTTGTTTATTCAATATTTGAAGTAGTGATCCGTGGACTCTCACTTTCATCAATCACCTTTCAGCGTTGAACGTCCTGCCCCCACGCCCTGAATTTCATATCGATAGATTAATCTGCAGCATTGATCCGGACACCTTAGCCGTGCATTTAAATTATACCAAAGGAAAATAAAAGTGAAGAGAGTAAAGGTCAGGTAGGAGCTGATGTTCAAAGAAGGTCGGGGGCAGCTGATGAACGGGGGAATTATTGTCCTTTAAAATATCCTTTAGTCTGTTTTTCCATTTCGAAATCGACTGGACAGAACATCATCGAGCTTCTTTAAGACTTGGAGAATTGATTTATATAAGTATATTTTAAAAGATCCCAGTAATTTTCTTTTCTTCATCTGATATTGTCTCGTAAAATAATTTTTTTTTTACACTTAAAGCTTCCACTGCACAACCTTAGCCTTTAGCATGTGTAGCATGTTCTGTGGGCATAAAGATTTCTCACCCCCAGTGACGTCGAACTAAATGTTTGAGAAGAAGCAGCTGCCCACGTGACGATGCTGCAGATACCTTGACTTTCAATTGACTTCTCAATGCAGAAACATGTGGGTCCGTCTGAACACACACCGGGTCTCTCCCCTTGAAGTAGCGGGAGTCAGGGCGGATGTAGAGAGAGAGAGAGGGAATGGGTGGACGGAGAGTGACAAAGATAAGGTTCAGACCATTGAACCATCTCAGTGGGATCTAATCTGTGTCTGGAGGCAGAGAAGCATTGACACCAGCCGGAGGGTGGAGGTCTGTGGGGGCGGGGGGGATGGGCTGTTACTCACACAGATGCAGACAAACACAACAAACTCGTCCATTACGAGGGTTTTTGAAGTCCGGTGCCAAGACTGATGTTTACTGAGCTGAAAATGGAGAGGGAGACATTTCCACTTGATCATTTTCACGCCTGTGTGCATAAAATCATTCCACACTGCGTCTACTCCGTCATGTGGTGTCGTTGTGGTTCCACATATGATCTAAATATCGAGTGGATTATTTAAAGAGCCTGCACCAACGGCCCATCACAAAATGTACCTAATGTTATTGTGCATGTTTTGTCCTTTGCTCATACGAATGTTTTATATTTTATACGTTTGTTGCATCCAGACCATTGGTTCAGGATAAATCTGATTATTAGACGTGTTCATTTACTGCAGCCACTCGTTCTGTGTTTCTAAAGAAAGATGAGAAGCTGTGACACGACCACGAACGCCGTCCTGACTGAGCTCATTATCTGCCTGCTGGTTATTGGGCGTCCATCCACAGAAAATACATTTTCTGCCATGAGTTCTCACTTCAAGCAGCGATTCACTGCTCTATCAAATCATTTGAGGAATTTTCGGGGGGTTTGTGCGTTCTTAATTTCTTGATGAATTTGCACTCGGCATCCACCGGCTCATTAAACTGGAGGCAGACACAAACCCTGCAGATATTTGTGTTGTTGCTCCTGAAAATAAGCCTCTTAATATTAACCATCAGGGTGTAAATTCAATCCGCTTTATCCCAGATAGTGAATCCAAGTTAAATGTCAGTGCTCTGACAGCGTAGTTAACACAGGGCTCCGTTTTAATTACATGAAATGCTTATACAAGGGGCGTCTTCCACGCAGCAGCATGTTCATTTTGAATATGGTCACGTTCAGAGCCACATACACAATGACGGGCAGCTTGCAGGGAGTGACTGAGCAGATTGAAATGATTAAAGTCGAAGAAAAACTGTCGAAAGTTTGACGAACAAAACAGGAAACTGAAGCTCGCCTTGTTTGTGTCAAATCTATCTTCAGATGTTTCTTTGAAACTTCGGCTGAACTCTGCTTCTGTTCAGCCGAGATCTGTCTTTTGTTCCTTTTCCACAAAAACAGTTAAATAATTCACACTTTAATCACAAATCAATATCATCAGCAGGCCTCTTTAGGCTAATGGAGCGGGCTCTGCTACACTTTCTGCCGGGGCAGTGCATTGATAAAGACTCGCACAGAACCTATTAAGTCAGCTCATTGAATGAATGACACAGCACAGGAGTAAATAAACACTTTCTCTTACCTCTGTACCAACTCTTAAAAATGCTTATTCGAGTTAAAACTGCTTCTAAGTGAGAAACGTCAGGTTGTGATTGTACAGCTCGTGCTGCATTCAGAGTGAGTTGATAAGTTATTTAATTTGTCTTTCCGTGTCTTCCTCTCCAGACGATGAGCAGTCGATTCTTCCCTCACGACGCCATCGTCACTGATGCGGTTCTCAGCCTGGACGAAGACTCGGTTCTCTCAACCAATGAGGTGAGTCACGGTGAGCCACCACAAAGCAACGAGAGCGTGAGCTCGTTTCAGCTGAAGTTTTGAGTCTGTACAGAAAGTATGAAAATGACAACGTGAGAAAAAGTGTCTGTATTTGTAATTCTAGATTTTATTATTGTGTCGGGGGGGTCATGCTTAAATTTCTGTTCCATGTTTAGTGTTTTTATTATTTTCTGCCAGTTTTATTATTTGTCAAACAAGACAGAAGCTACTGCTTTATTGCACACATTTGAACATTTCACTTAAATGTGATGGAACAAAGAACTTTAAACCGTATCAAGGGACCTTAAAACTTGTGCAGAACTCCAGCGAGTGAAAACTTGTGGAAATGTTTTTCTAACCTGCTGCAATGGTTTATGTCAGCCGGTGGCAAAAGGTGGAGACGTCTTAACACAGTATTGATTCCTGGTGAAATGAGGCAGTCAGTCCACGCAGTCATGAAAACCACTCATTACTAATGAATGGCCTCGCGCTGCTAAACAGTGCAACGGCTGCTGAACTTAAAGAGCTGCAACGCGTGATGTATATTCAGAACGCAACACGAGGAATGAAACTGTTTGAAAGCCGGTGTTAATTAAATGAGTGTGTGTGTGTGTTTATGTGGTGTTGTGATAAAGAAAAGAAAAAGAAAGACAGATAAAGAAAAGTGAGAAGGAAGAAAGAAAGAAAGAACTGGAAAAATTGTTTAGTTACAGAAAAATTCAATATCAGAAAAAGTGGAGGGGATGAGAGGAGGAAAGAAACTGTGGAAGAAAAACAGTAATGAAGTAGAACAAATAAGAAACCAGTGAATTGTCAAGAGACGAACTTATGTTTTAATGTTGTTTCAAAGATCATGGAGGCCCAAAGAGTTTGTTCGAAAATATTCTGAGCAGTTTTTGGTTTTAAAATAGTCTGTATGTTATTGTATTTTATAAACAACTCATTATCTTCCCAACGTTTAAACACATGTTGAATAACCGCTCATCTGTGATGCTGAGTTCGAGCTCCTGCTTTTGAAGTCAGAACGAGCAGCCGCCTTGTTTCTCCGCAGACTTCCAGCGAGTAAAACACATGATCCATAATGGATCGTCAGGCCCGACGAGCCCGAGAGATCCGCTATATCCTTAAACTCTGAGATGTTTTATTGATCGGAGCGAGTCAATGTTCACCTTTTCTACGCTAATGGGATCACAATTACACTTTATGGCAGGACAATTTGTGGGACAGCAATAAGAGCGGATTTCTCCACATAAACTTTTATGGGCACCCGACAAATTTTTTTTTTAAACGAGAGGAAGAAGATGTCAGAGGGAGAGGAATCGTAAAAAGAAAATGTGGAGTGAATCTTTGCCGCGCTCGCTATCCCGTCGCTCTAATTGCCCTTTTAACGTGGAGAGGGGATTTATCGAAAGGGGGATGAAATATGTCAAGTGAGGGAGAATGTGCGAGACGGGACGCAGTGCTTTTATTAGGAGGTTCTGGTATTATAATACCTCAGAGGAAGAATGGCTGTGCCCGTTTCATAATTGCATTGTTTCGGCTCATTAAATGTACGGTTATTCCATGAAGAGAGATTAGAGGAGAGAATACGACTGAAAAAACCTGACGAAGCTTTTGTCTCTGATTGGTCGGCCAAGCGTGCTGCTCCATTATGCCCTTTGGAAGACATTTGCAATGTGGTGGGTATGGAAATCGTCCTCCAACAGCTTTGGCACTATTGTGATCCTCTTCTCATTTGAAGGGATCACTACGTAGCCACCGAGCTCTTCTTCAAAAGCAATTATCACTTTAATCAGCGTGCAGGGTTTTTCAATATGGACCCGAAACCATCTGTCAGAGAAGATTATCTAGATCACCTACCTGCATTGTTTTAATGTACAGTTGACATTTCACAGTAATTAAAGCCACTTAAAATCTTTTTCAAGAGAGAACGTTTTTGTTGTCCTTTCTGCAACATTACAAATATCAGTGGCCGGTGAGAGAAGTTGGGCAGTCGACCGAGGTCTCGTGGAGATGCCGTTAAATTCCGGCGCTAGTATTTCAGCCGCTCATAAAACGAGCCGTAGCGATCAATGAAAGAAAACTCAGGGGAGAGTTGTCACCGGATCAGAACAGACTTTTCTTTCTGCAGAACCGAGAGAACACTTTCAGACCAGGCTAAACAATGCACCGCCGACAGCAGCTGGTGAAAGGAGCCATAATTCAGAGAATGTTGCCTGTGCGGCAGCGGCTCGTAGCCCGACTGTGGACCACACACCTCAGCTGGTTTGCTCGGATCACGCTGCGACGCCACAGCAAAACTCTGTGGATACAAAAATCTGTTTTTAAGACACTTATCAGCCCGAGAGCAGACGGGAGTTGACAGTGAGAGCGGCGTCACTTCACGGGGAGCAGAAAATGAAATGACACAATGAAATGCAACTTTTCACAACACATCTGAAAAGAGCACGGGGAGGACGCCGGCTCTGAGATGTGATGCAACTCTTCTTCATCTCGTAACAGTGGACGTGTTAAACCGAAATGTCAGATGAGATTTGTAACAGAACTATTTGCTGGATTGACCCGATGCTCCTCGGATCAATTTTGGCCTCGATGACTCGTTGGTACTCTGCACACGCGACAGAGTTCTGGAAAACTCCACTCTAGTAAAAGTACTGTTACTTAAAAGAACTCTCAGTCCAGTGGAAGACTTGCGGTAAAAGTACACAGTGAGTCAGGGTGAATGTAGTAAAACGTAAGGTGGTGATAACATACTGCGTTTTTCATCACTGGGTGTAGATGTATTGGAATTTCAGTGCAGGTGTAAACTGCACCGAGCCAATAGATTCCAGCCTGTGCACACAACTGATAAATACGATGACACGCACAGTTGGCAGTTTATTTATTGAATTCACCGAAAAAACAAAAGTGTTGATTCAAGTCCGGGGTCGTTCAGGAGGATGTGGTGCAACATGCAGACGATTTATATAAAACGGATGAATCATGAAAAACATCTGCTGACTCCGACAAAAGCGCAAATTTCCCGACAACACGTGAATTCTCAATAAATCCCTTTGCTCTGCTGGTTCGATCCCACTGTAAAATACAACCAGTCCACTCACTGATGGTGCAGGGGGCACAGCGGAGGGGCCAGTTTTTTCAGCACCGCTCTTGGGTCATGCTTTAATGGAAGGTGTGTTTGATTTGGGGCACCTGCAGCGGTCACCGGGTGGTGCATTGAATCAGTGGTTATTTAAGGTGGATGCCACCTTTTGTTAACCTTCGCTGAGGTAATGCCACAACTTAACCTGCACAATGACACCATCCTATTGACCCGGCCCGGTCCTGGTTCCTCCTGACCCCCCGTCACATTTTACCAGATCCTCCAACCTTAAAGCAACGCAGCGACCTCGCCCTCTAAAATAACGGCTTCAAATGAATCCTGCTCTCACGATTAAACACTCAACATTAAACATAATCTTAAAATTAAACTGTAACTCTTAAAAAAAAAAAGAAGCCAGATGCAGTTTCCACCCGTGTGGAGCTCAGTGTCTGTTCCCACAGGTGGTGTTCGCTCGGGTTAAAGTCCCCGTCGGGATGTGAGAACAGACACACACACACACACTCTTTTAATCTTTTAATCTCTGAAGGCAAAATTATATTTGCGTGATATCATTAATCCTTTTAACTCAGCTGGAGACATCTGACACGTAGTCTCACATAGAGTGTAAACACATGTACGCTCACACTCACACACACACACACACACGTTCATCAGAGAATGGCAGCTCCAACCTTTCTCCTGGCTTAGTGCTGCCACTTTACAGTAATTGCTCATGCGATTCATGACAGGAGCCACGAGGTATCGCTAAAGAACATCCACTATCGACGCTCCCCTCCCAGAATCCTTCTACCTCCACCATTCTGGTAATTAATTTCCTCCCTCGGCTCCTGAGTGTGTGTGTGTGTGTGTGTGTGTGTGTGTATAAATTACCAGGCGTTTCAGTGTGTGCTAATCCCCCATTCTCTGGTGTGTCTGCCCGTAAGTCCCGGCTGTGTTTTTGAATTCAAAAGAGGATCTTTCTCAGGTGGACTCCGCTTCCTCAAGGTCACCAGGACACTTAGGACAGCGCCGCATGAAATGTCTTCTCTGTGGACCAGTGAGGGAAACAAGAGAGACATGGTCCAATCTTGTAGCCGCTCGAGACAGATGTGCGGCTGCAGAGGGGACGATTTCAAAACGGGCAGTTCAGTGTCTCGTTTCAGGAGCACTTTGAGGGAGCTGGGGATCAAACCACCGACCCTCTGGTTTGTGGACATCTGGTCGGACCTGTAGAAACTGGTGGTTGATGGGAGGTCTGGCCCGTTCAAACTATTTCAGGAGAAGCTGTTCATGTAGATAATTAAACAGTGTGTGTTTTGATGGGGACTTTTCATGTGGAATGAAAATGGAGAGATGTTTAAAAATCTTATTTGAAAAGCTTGGTTGTGTTTGGTTGTGAAGAGGCAGAGAGGTCGTCGTCTGGAAGAATTCCTCGCCGGCTCCGCAGGTTAAATGTCATTTGATAGCAACTATGAATGTTGTGGTTTTTATTTGTTTACCTTTGCTTCCTGAATAAGTTTCTGTATATTTTAGCTATATCACCTATTTTCCGCTTCTCCAACCAAACCTCCTCCTCCTCCTCCTTTTTACCCAATTTCTTTCTTGATCTTACTTTTATTTTCAATTTCCCTTCTTTCTCTCCTCTCTGTTCCCCCAGGTGGATTTTGCCTTTATCGTGTGGCAAAGTTTTCCAGAGCGGATCGTGGGTTATCCGGCGAGGAGCCACTACTGGGACAGCTCCAGATCCCGCTGGGGCTACACCTCCAAGTGGACCAACGACTACTCCATGGTCCTCACAGGAGCAGCTTTCTTCCACCGGTTAATTGCTTTTAATTTTCTACACATCATCCATTAATGGTTAACAGTAAGAATTGATTTGTATTCTATTGATTTATTATGAATCCTGTCACCTCTCCGCTTGCCAAATCCTTATTCCTCCTCATACACACCCCAATTAAAAGTCAAAAGAGGAAATGAGATGCGATTGTACTCTACGTCTCTATCTCATAAACGATTGTCGAAAACACAAAGCTAGGACTGAAAGAGAGAGAGGTGGGGGGGGGGGGGGGGGGGGGGGGGGTATGAAGTAGAGCGGTAAATTGAAGGAAGAGAAGTGGGATTTGAAGCATCCTGTCACGCAGATAAACAGCTCTCATTGTTCTATTGTTGGGACGCTCAGTGCAACTCTTTAGTCCTTTTGTTATTGAGAATCTCAAATGGCAACGCGAGGCAGAAAGAAACGAGCCGGGGAGAGAGAGATAGAAAAAATGGTGTGCGTGTGTGTGTGAAGTGTGTTTGAGAGAGAGAGAGAGAGAGAGAGAGAGAGGGACGGAGGACGTTGGCAGGAAGGTAACAGAGTTGACAGTAATCTACTGCTGCCATGTTGCTGAGAGTGCATCTTCCCTACACAACACAACACAACAAGAACAGAAGCGTTTAAAAACTCGATGTACACAAATATCCTCATATATTTATATTTATATATATATATATATATATCTATGTATGTCTCAGATATTACCACTACCTGTTCACCCACCACGTCCCGGCCAGCCTGCTGACCATGGTGGACCGCGTGGCAAACTGTGAGGACATCCTGATGAACTTCCTGGTGTCGGCCGTCACCAAGCAACCGCCGATCAAAGTCACGCAGAAGAAGCAGTACAAGGAAACCATGATGTCGCAGGTAGGGGTGCGGTTCGCCGCCGGAGGTTACGCGGCTGTTTTGGGAAATAAAGCCCAGTTTTTACATCTGTTTACAGACGTGCACGATGACGCACAAGTGAGACGAGCAAAATCCTGCGTCTTCATTTTTATTTCACCCTTGAGAGAGTTCGACAGTAGAGAGTGAAAAGGTTTCATGTTTAGCAGAAAGCAGATGAACCGCCTGATTTATTTTCTTATAAATTTATAAAAGACGATGAAAAGTGTTGGATGTGCGATCGTGGAGAAGCTTCAGGCTGCAGCCTCGACCTTCTCGCAGATCGTGTGTGTGAGTGTGTGTGTGAGAGTGAGTGTGCTTCTTGTGGCCTGCCCTATGTCAGGCTCTGATTGATGACCTGACCACAGGCAGTACGATGACGCTGCAGTATGGACTCAATGATTAATGTCTTAATTGTGAAGGCAGCATGGCAAACCAAGATTTACACGCTCCTTCCCTCGCTCTTTCTCTCTTTCTTTTTTTTTTTCCTGTGTGTCTTTTTCCTGCTCCCTCTCTCACTCTCACCTCTGATTTGTTACTTTGCTTCGAGCTGCAGCAGATACGAGACATTTAACACAGAGACTGACATCGTGTGGGGAAACTTTGACAAGTGAAATAAAGTTTTACAAAGCAACACGAGTCGTGTTTTGCGGCTCCGAAACTGAGACTGAAATCACCATACGAACGTTAAAACGTGTAAATCCCAATTTATTTAGTCTTATTTCACTTTAAGTGAAGGAAAGCTGCTTATTTTGTGAATATTAACAGGGACAGAGCTTCTGATTTTAGGGCTCGGAGGCTCAGAGCCTGAAGAACTGCAGCAGGCTGAGTCAGTAGCTTCCTTTTTAAATCAAAGCTTAAAAATAGCTTTATCATTTCTCTTTCCCTGATTTTACCTCATTCCTGTTTTTATTTCTGTAGTCAGTGAAGCTTCAATTATACTTTTTATTCTTTTATTTATTCTTTTATGCCTCACAAAAAAGATCCGACCCTCTGAAAACAATTATTTGGTTTCACAAAATCAGCATCATTATCCAGGTCTGCACGAAATTACCACTCCCAAGATTTTATTTCCCTTTCTGGAAGAGAGAGAAAAGTAAACCCTGGATTCTCTCCCTGATCTGCTTTACAATTTAATGGTTTATCCTCTGACCCTTCCTGTTTTGTTGTAATCCGTCCAGTTGTTTTTGCTCAATCCTGCAGGACCAACAAACGAGCATGAAAACATAACGAACCGAACTGTGGCTCAAAGTTCGATCTCTGAACCAGAGGATGGATTTGAGGAATCTCAACAACTCTAATCACGACTTATATTTAAGTCGAGGTTTTAATATTTTAACATTTATTTTCCATCTCAGAGCTTCTTGTTTCATTCAGGGCGTCGAACAGTTTCTTAGTAGTTTCATTATTCTGCCTGACCCCGTGTGCCCCCCCCCCTCCCCCGCTGCCACCCTCCCGCAGCACACAGGATGAATCTGCTCCGACTCCACACCTCATGCTACATTTAACAAAGAGGTCTCCAGCCCTCCACCTCCACCTCGCCCTCGCGTGCCCCCTCGCCAATTCATCTCCCAGCAGCCACCCGGGGGCCCAACCCTCACCTCCTCCCCACCTGTTGTGCGTCTCAGGAAAGCAGACGTGGATGCGGAGCAGCAGGGGATTGTAGTTTCCCGCCTTCGAAAGAGAAGAGCTCAGACCTGTAGTTCTATCAAAGACACGTATCGTCTCAATGTCTTCTTGGATCTAGTAGCCCCCCCCCCCCCCACCACCACCACCACCACTCGCTTGCAGTGAATCTTGCAGAGGCTCCTCGGACCTTCTGCTGGATTCTTACTGGCTGAAGAAAATGTCCGTAGGCTCTCACTCGGACATTTGCGTCCACCCAGCCCGGACGTGTAGGTTCCCGGAGTTCCCGTGCACGTCTGAATGCAAGCTCCTCCAACAAGCTCATAACAATCCAGATGGAGGAAGTTCTATATTTGTCTAGTTTTATAAAATGAGCTCTCGAAGCTAAATGTCAGTGAAACGAAGCTGTTGCTGTTTGGTTAAAAAATCCCACCGAGGACTCTCTGTCCTCCTGCTTCTAACAAGAGGTGAAACCTGCAGACTCTGCAGTTCGTAGTCAGTTTCAGCCTGTTTTACTCGACGTGTCCTCTGGCTGTGCAGAGTGAGACTATTTGGAACAGGGCGACTGACAGACAGAGTAGAACCAACCTTTTTAGAGCCGGGAAACGAGGAATGAGAGCTGCACTTTCTAACAATATGTGAGACGTTGTTTGTATGGTTTTTTTTTCTGTGCTGCTGTTTGCTGGAGCGACCTCTCGGGGGGGATTTCCTGCAGAGTGATGCAGCTGGTCAGGGCGCCCGGCTCCGTCAGTGCGATGGACCTGGGTCCTCTGGAGATTCAGCCTGTGAAAACAAATAGTGACAAATGGTTTAACTATGAGCAACACTTCCTGCGTGTGTCCTGACAAGCTGTCCGCCATCAGGAGGAGCTTCTCCAGCTCAGACCATTAAACCGATGTCACCTTAGCTCCGCCATCTGCGATAATGAAAATTACCTGCCGTGTCAGTGGCTGATAAGTTTGTTCCTATAATATTTATTTCAGAGGGATTAGCAGCGACGGTTCAGTCATTTACAATCAATACGTCAGCTATCAGGACACAGGGGGCGCTGTTGCTCAGTAAACTTTCCATAGTGTTGCTATAAATAGCATAATTTCTGTTTTTCTTAATTGTTGTCTGCATCCCCTTGTCGTGACATTACTTCTTGGTACGGAGCCGCTCGTTGACCGTTTCCTCTGAAACGTTCACCCTCTCCATGTTTTTCTCTGTTCCTCTAAACGAAGGGCTCCAAGGCGTCTCGGTGGGCCGACCCCGACCACTTCGCCCAGCGGCAGACCTGCATGAACGCCTTCAGCCACTGGCTGGGTTTCATGCCCCTGGTGCAATCCCAGATGAGGCTGGACCCCGTGTTGTTCAGGGACCAGGTTTCCATCCTGAGGAAGAAATACAGAGACATCGAGAGGCTGTGAACGCACAAGGATACAAATCTGTGTGTGTGTGTGTGTGTGAACATTCGTGACACTATAAAATAAAACACACACATGCACTGGACATAAATGTGATGAAGCACTGAGGTAAGCATAACGCATTTAACTGTGCACTTCTGTGGAGAAAAAAAAAAAAAAGGTGTATGCGTGGTTTTCAGCCTTCATCATTCTGAATGCATGGATACACATGCAACAAAGACTGCAGGCGTGACCACAGACATACAGTACGTGTTGCATGGTTTGAAAAAGACAGCTGTTCCAGGACCTGAAGTATCAACGTCATGTTTTAATTTTTTAAAAAGAGGAGTTTACTGGGGACATTCACAGAGACGTTTATTGAGGAAGGTTCAACAGATTAAAAAGGTTTTATCCATAAAGTCAAATCTTTGGGTTGTGTATGTACAGTGAGGACATTTTATGGACTAATGGGACAAACTGTTGCTTCTGGGTCGGGACAAATGTCAGCTGCTGTCCCCCCAAACACCCAGAGACAGCGTCCCTCTTGTATTCTACTGTAGATTTTCAGCAGAGGTTCCTGTCTGTATGAAGCAAATTAAAAATAAAATAATGTTATGTTATAAGAGAAGAGAGCAGCTCTCACCTGTTCCTTTATTTCCTTTTAAAATCTTTTGTCCGGTTCTTTTTCTGCTGAAGTGCGTGTCCAAAGATTGTGGTTTTAAATGTCAAACAATTGCAAATATAACACGTGTCAATGAAAGTATATCACCATATATTGAACCTTTATTTTATTTCTACGACGCAAATTATATTGTGATAATTATTGATATCGTTTTACTGGAATAAGAAACTGGATTCACTAAACTGTGCCGGCAGATAATGATCCAAAAGGACAATTGAGGATATTTACTCATCTACAGATTTGATAAGATGGATGTAACTGTAGATGAGTCTCCAGCCGCTTGTATTTATTCAAATTATTCATAGAATACAATTTATCTGCTTATCACAATGAGCCATTTGGATGGAAATCAGCCCGGTGTCATCAACTGCTGTTCTCGCGAATGATATGAGGTCAGTATACGACTGTTTGCTCTTTTTGAAAACATTACATTTTATTTGAACCCGCTGCTCACTAATGGTTTCCACCACTCTGAGTTTCTATAGCAGCTCTCAGGTCGCGATCCTGTGATGCTCTGCAGAGACCAGAACAAAGGACGGGCCACGCCATGATGGGTGAGTGATGAAAGACACTTCCTGGTAGAGGGATCTGCTACTTCTGAGTTTTATTTTTATTTTGTATTATGTAATTTTCTAAAACTACTGAATTACATCTGTGGCTCAAACTAAAGCGACGACACCTCAGCAGCCGCCGCGGAGCTGCAATCCAACCGTTTATTCCCAAATTAAACCGTTGCTACCCTGAAGTCACACGTCAGCTGGAGAAGTTTGTGCTTCTCAGTCATTTACCTGTAGTCTGTGACGCTGGAACCCGTTAACACACTGTAAATTACACACACACGTTCCAGAGGACTGTTCTCACATCTATAAAAAAAAGACGATTAACCCTTTCTCCCCTGCAGCTCCCTCATCACATCTGTCGCTCCTCATTCATCTTTCCCTTCATCTCCTCATTTATTGATTTTTCCCTCTCACCTTTCCTCTCCTCCCTCCTCTCAACGACAATTATCATAATAACTTGATCCCACGTTCTAGTTTTCCCCGGACGCCGTTATTTCATCTAACCTCCCCTCTTCTCTTCAGGTTTTCTCCCGCGCTCCCTCTCGTCTTTCACAACCAATAACCAGGATCTCTTCATCAGGGATGGAAGTGTCTTCAAAGCAGGATCTACAGTCTCACAAGAACAAACACATGCAGGGATGCTGGACGTTTTACACAAACTGTGACGCTCGGCTTGTTGAATATCAGCACATGCTGTACCGTCCAGATTTAAGAGCGACCTGTCAAAATAAAGCGATGCCTTTTAAAGTACGAGAGCAGAATGGACCATATTTTCCTCCCTGTTCACTTTCTATTTCTACAGTTTGGCAAACTACCTGAGCCAACAGATGATTTAGTGCGAGCTACAATGAGTTTCATTTCAGTTTGCTTTAGGGAATGCACCTTTTGCTCCTGTGATGCATTATTATTATTGTGTGTCTGTGTGTGTGTGTGTGTGACTGTTTGTGTGTGTGTGTGCGCGTCTTCCTGTTGGTGTGAGAACAGATTTTGGTTTGAAACTGTCAGTTTTTCCCTCTTCAGGTGTTTCTCTGTGTTATTAGGTCTTAAGGTTTCTGAAGTGTTTGTCCGAGCTTCTGTTCACAGGTCACACTCACATTCGTCAGCAGGATTAAGTAAAAAGTTCTTTATAGAAACTTAGTTTGAGGATGAAAGGTGGCTGAGAAAGAACTTGTTTACTTTGTTTTCTTTACTCTTCTTTTTTTATATTGTGAGGTAGGATGTGGGGTTTTTTTTGTTTGTTTTAGCAACAGATTCACCAACAAATAATTCATGGACCATGATGGAAATAATCAGACATAATGAGGGGACTGAATTCTGAGTTTGTGCGATTTGGTGCGGCATGATTACATTTATTTATTTGTCTCTTAATCAGCAGGATTCTGCAAAAACTAAATGACAGATTACCATGAAACTTAACTTTGAGTTTTCCAAAATGTACCTTCATTTCTCGATAATAATTCACGAATCTTGATGAAAAACTCAAACGTATAAAGAGGAAGTTCCAATGAAAAACTTTTACTGGATGTGCACGTTCCCATTTCTTTTTTCTGGTGTGGTAATAATCCAATAAAGTTGCACAAATAAGTGACTCCTGCATGTTTATACCTTCTATTATCCCCCTCCTGTCTGCCTCTGTCCATGTGAATATAACGGGAGTCAGTGAACACAGTCGGTAAAGAGCTGTCGATAGGGAGTCCATACCATAACAATATCCTGCAGAGTGTTTCTCTGCAGCGGTTTTATCTTTGTCGCTCACACACAAAGTCGTCCTCTCCGTGAGAGCCTGTTTAAGGGTCTTGTCTCCACTGTGATCAATTACAGGTCAGTGTTAGTCATTGGATGTGATCATCCGTGGGTTCCCTCAGGAGGAAACTAAACCGCTTCACTTCTCCTCCGTTTGTACTTTACTGGACAGCGAGTGTATGGATCCCTGTCCCCGCTGATGTCAGTGGAAGCAGCACAAAGAAATGTGGAAAAATAAATGTGACAGAGGGGAGAGGAGCTTTTAAGGCTTTTTTTTAAAGTGACGTACAATCCAGACGTCCCCCGGGGATCCACGATGACGTCGAAATGATCGTCGGTTTTTGTTTTACTGTCGGGAGAAGGCAATTTACAGGGCACTGAAAAGCCAACTGCATCATTGAGTGTGGTGATACAAGAAGAAAATTAAATCAATTATATTCAAAGTTAAATAGAAGTCAGTAGAATAAAGTTCAGCTTTTCTAGTAGGATTTTCAGACATTAATTAAGCTTTTTTTTTAGTAAATTATCTATTTAAGAGTCTTGTTTGTAAAAAAATGCCAACAAGTTGATGAATGCCCTCAAAGCTTATAGACGGTAACATTATCTGGTTCAACCATGTATGTGGTTAAAAAGGTCCTTGTCTTTGCTCGCTGTGGATTGTATGACGATTCACTTCTGTGTGAATGAGTCAAGCTAAAGAAACAGACCTTAGAGCGTTTAACATACAACATGTATGTTGTTTTTTGATTTTTTGAAGATTCAAAGATTTTGTGCGCGGAAACACTTAATCACGGAGTGGAGCCGTTGTATTGATGCCCCATTGAGGTGTTCTTGGCCAATCTTACCGTCATGTGACACTGGTCCATGTCCCGTCTGCTAACATGGAGGAGGCAGGGTTTATAACCGGCCACCAGGGGGCGATGAAGATGTTTTGGTTTCACTCATGGGAGCTGTCATGTCGTCCGCCCTTGTCATAAACTTAAAGTTGGTTGGAAACAGGTATATTTTATCAGTCGTGTGAATTCGCTTGATTTGTATTTTTATATTTTTCACTGAGATCAGATGGGGATCTGCTTCTTGCTGAGATGCTGCGACCTCATCAGGTTTCAGGTCAATGTTTCTTTTAATTTTCTCTCCATTCACTCTCTGTTTTCATGACTCAGACCAGCCGCTGATAATCAGATGTAAAAAAAAAACAACTAACAAACAAACAAAAGAAAGTCGATGCGATAAATGAGTTGCCGGGGCGACTCCATCATGTGTCTGTCGTACAGAGGCAGACAGAGAACAGAACATCCATCTATTCCCATCAGTCCATCGGACTCGATCAGTCCTGACAGGCGGCCTCTCCTCCCCCTTTCATCTCTCTCTCACTCTCCTTTATTTATTTTAAGCCGTCAGCATCCATCTCATTCGTTACGGCTCCATTATGCAGCGCTGCCTCAATAAAATAACAAACGCATGAATAAATCATACCCAGCCTCCATCTCTCTGATTCATAGAGTTTGGATAATTATTCAGTTTTTCATGAGAGAGCACTCATTGATTCGCCGTGACCCTAAACAGTTTCCAAGGTTATGGAATGGGAAATTGATTGGCGGCGGCGAGCGGAGATGGAGACGGGGAGCGGACTCGCAGAATATCCAAATATTCAGATCTCTCCCTCCCTCTCTTCCTCTCGCTGCTCTCGCTCCGCAAATATCCGTGACCAAATGGACTTATAATTGGAAGTCAGGGGGCCCAGAAATACTCCTCACCTTCTCTGGGAGTCGTGGAGATATTAGTTCTGGTGAGTAACAGGGTTGATATGAGCACATGGGGAGAAGATGATGAAAAGAGAAAGTGATTAGGAGGAGCCTGTCGCTAGTAAATTTTGAGGGACTTTATTTTTATTTTTTCATTACTTCTGTTTTTCTCACTTGTACTTTTCTCTTTTTCACACAAACACATTCTCTCGTCCGTCTTTTCCTCTTCTCCGACAGTGTTTCTCATTATAGCCTGTCTCCACACATTTGTCACATCGGCCAGTCACCCATGATGATATCATAGGGTACTGGGGCACTGTGTGTGTGTGTGTGTGTGTGTGTGTGTGTGTAGTCCGCAGCATTGACTCGGCTTTTCAGAAGACCCCTGTGAGATTCCACACACTGACAGGAAGTCACAAAGTCGTATTTGCTCCTGAGTCCTTATTTCCTCCTGGTGGGTGTTGAGAGTCCCCCATTGTCTGAATTGAATAGGACATGTCTCTGGATCTATGAATCCTATTATGAGGGAAGACGGGCAGATGGATTTTAAATGGAGCTATGCAGCAATGAAACATGTTCAGACTGTTCTCGCCAGACAAAAGACGGCACCGGCCGTTTGTTCTAATGCTAAAAATGTCCCTGGTCTGCTTTTCTGGACAAGACAACTGTTGATTCTTTTCTCCTCTCATTTGTTAAATAACAAGACGTTATAGTGCCACAAAAAATAATAGATAGAGGGTGTCGGTGTTGGATACACAAAATATTTATCTTTGCAAACGCGTCTTGTGTAATTAATTGGTGTTATTAATCACATTTGATCAGCTTCCTTAATTATGTTCTTATCAACAGAACGAAGTTACAATCAAGCATTTCTACGTGAGCATCGCTGTCAAAGCTAAATGTCCAAAGATGGACGACATGACGGCTCCTAAAAGTGAAGCCATTGTTAAAGTGTCTTGAGTGCCCCCTGGTGGCAGCACCTCCTCGATATGGAGGTTAAACCAAAAAGTCAAAAATGGTCTCTCGTTATAGTTCTTATCTCACATATTTGCTTTTTTCTATACCAATAGATCCTGTTATTTTTCTTTAAATGTTTTATGATATGGATTAATTGTGCAGATAGAAAGTATTTGCTTTAAAAATAATTCTATCCTTGTTATTACAGTTGCTTATTTCTCCAAAAGCCACAAAGTCAACTTTCTTAAGTTTTGTGTCTCTGCTGAGCTCAGATAAACATCCCATCGTTCTGTCTCTCAGGAGCGAGACCTCAGTGCATTGTGTTGCTGTGGTCACACACACACAGACACACACAGACACACACACACACACACACACATGTGTACACAGGGATCCTGGGGGGGTTAAGAGTCAGGAAATGAGATCTGGATCAGGAGGAGAGGAAGTTGAATTCTAAAATAACAAATCAACACCACTGAAACAATCTGGCCTCTGTGTGTGCGTGTGTGTGTGTGTGTCTGTGTGTGTGTTTGTGTGTGTGTGTGTGTAAATTAAATGATCTGTGCACTTTGTAATTGCTTTCTACCCCTTGAGAGAGGATAGGACACAGACAAAAAGACATAGGCACAAACCAGGACTCTAAAAACCTCTCACCTAATAATTACATTTTATTATCTATCGCGAAAAGTAATTCTGTCACGTTATCACAGTAACTGTTGATAAAGACGGAGAATTATTTTGATGTGTTTTTAGTTTGTCCCATCCACTAACATGGAGGAGGCAGCGTTCAGAGGTTGGGTTGGGGGAGCTGTCGTGTCGTCCATCTTTATAATCAGTCTGTGTTAACGCTTGTTAGTTTGAATGTCCAGTTTGATCTCAGCCTTTGTAGGTAAATTACGATCGGGTGATTATTTCCTCTCTTCGTATCGGAGGTGAACATCAGAGTCGTCCCTTTCCTCGCTGACCTCGTGACCAGTCGTGCTTGTAAACCTTTACCCACAATCGCTGGGGGCTTTAAAGCTGAGTTTGACAGTTTAGAGGAAGCAAAGCTTTGAAGATGTTGTGAATTCCCCAACAAGGTCAGAAAGAGTGATGGGAAGGAAAGAATCAGAGGTGAAGAGATAAAGACAGAGTCAAAGAGAACAGACTTAGCTTTTCAACCTTTAACTTTCTCTTGAGAGGAAAATCTGCGAGCAGCAACCCCAACGGGGAGGTGACATTTACCTTTTTTCTGTCCTATAAAGAGCCCTCGACTCCCTCGCGGGCACTGACACGCACACGAGGAGACACACACTGACGTACATTACAGCAGGGGTCTTCAAACTTTTCAGCCCCGTTCCCCTTAAAATAAAAGTGCCAGAGACTTGAGACTCAAGGATGTAGATTTGAGCTGGTTCGCAGGTGTGCGGATCAGATCCCATCTTGTGATGAATCCCTGCGTGCGTGAGTTTTCCGGACCGATGCTGCACCGCTGGTTAGAGGACGACAGATCGGATGTAGTCAGGGAGCAAACACAAAGAGTCGCTTCTTCAGATTTCTAACACCGACACAGGGGACGGTTTGACATGTCACAGCAGGGGAGGCACGCTCTGCCATGTCTTACCAGGAACTTTAATTAGAACAGATCTGCTGTTAAAAAGACTTTCATGGCTGCACTTTGTTTCGTCACATGATGTTTCCAGTCTGGATCTGCTCTCACTTAGTCTGACCGGTTGCTCTCCAGTGAGAGCCGGTGTCTAAAATAACTGGATTTTAATTTGACTTTAAATACCCTCAGACATTTTATTCCTTCGTACTCCGAACGGGAAGTTTGGCCTCTAAAATAATGAAACTAAAAGTTGTGCCCATGTCACGCACCACTCTTTCCTCTCACTGTAGAACAGGCTTCTATAGAAGAGTAGGGAATGAGTGAACGTGGGTAGAAGCACAGAGAACAGAGATGATTCTTAGTGCGGCTCACAAACAGCTTGAAGAAGAATAGAAACATCGGTATGAAGATCAGATGAAATAATTAGTCCCATGATGGGGACATTTGCAATATGACAGCAGCAGGAGGGTTCAGTAGGTAATAATAAGTAACATGCATTACTTAAGTGTAAGGAAATATAGAAAAGTATGAATTGAATAAAATAATAAAGTGTATTATACCACATAAGACGGTATCTGCAGTGAGAATGTGCAGAATATTTCAGAACAGTGGGAATATTATAGAGAAAAGTACTTGAGTAAAGTGCAGTGGCACGTGGATGTGTTCTGTATATGTGCATTATACACAGGTATATATGTAGAGGCATAGTACTTTCTGCCTCCTGTCTCGTGTCCCCTCCCTCACATACCTCGTTCATTTATTTCCATTCGCGTTTCACCTCTGTTGGATTTCTCATCGGTAGTCCCCGGACAGCCGACTGGTAAACAATCTCAGATTTACAGCAACGGTAGCAGGCGAGCAATTATTCCCGTCGCTTTTCGTGCATTCATTCTTACTTGTGGAGGACGTGAGTCCCTTGCTCTGTGTAATTCAGTCAATTGAAGCTGCAAACGATGCTCATTAACATGAAGGTGATGCTCAGTCTCCCTCGTACGCTGAGAAAGAAAACACATGACGTGCCGGTGTATAAAACGGGGGAGGTACAGTAATTCAACGCACATAAACACACACGGAGACACGAGATACATGTTGGGCGGCGACAAAAAGCAACAGGGGAATTTAATGAGAATTTAAATTGAAAAGAATTGGACTGTCATCACAGGATGATGTGGATTGTAAACTGTGCCTGGGCGTGTGTGTGCGTATTCTCCGCCGTCGTCCCGCAGTCTTCAATTTGAGGGTCATTTGTTTGCATTATCCAGTTTATGACAGGCGGGGGAGGGAAAATGCCACTGTTCTATCTGATTCTAATTATTTAGCAGCTGTAAAACACTTGTCGCCGCCTCTCCTGTTTCGCCTCCACCTCATTTGTCTCCCGTTGCCTTTTTGTTTTTTCCTTCTTCTGTGACTCAGACCTTGTTTTCTCACCAGCGGGTTCTCGTAGCGGTGCCAGGTCTGTTCAATATGTTCTCTCGGTTAGGGATGCGTTGAGCTCACCTGAATATTTGGTTAAACTGAAAATGAACGACTCGTCAGGTCAGGCCATAACATCTGGATCGGCCCCTGGTGGCAGCTGCAGTTTAAGACTTCGATCATTTCACTAAGCAGTGAACTACGGTCAGGTTCTTCTGGGTCCCCTGGAAACATCTCCAGCGTCGGGTGCGGCGCATTTCTGTATTTGCGTTGAGCTCTCTCTCGCCCCCTGTAGATTTAGGATTGAAGCTGCATCTCCTTCGCACTGCAAAGAACCAGTTGCGGTAGTTCTCCTGTTGAGGCACACCCAACTGGGAGAAGACCCCTCTGACAGACTGAGAAATTACAGGAAGGGTTAAGTCGCTCATTTGGGCGGGGACGACACTGGGATTCCCCAGAGCGAGAGCAGGAGGATGCCGGGGATGGAAGCTTGTGGTGATTACCGTGCTCCCCCTGTTGGCACCTCTGGGGGTTATATCTCCGCAGCCTGGACAGGGTCAGGTTCTGCCGCCTCGCTCCTTCCCAAAAGACTCCCACGGCGGCTTGACGCCACAGAAACACCTTTCGACGGTTTCCACCAGGACAGATGCCACCTCTCTCCGTCTCCGTCTCCCTGCTTCCCCCTTTTCAGAAATTAATCAGGCGACGTGTTCTCGGGAAATGAGGTGACATTTTCCTATAATGAGAGCGATGGGTGGAAGGGAAGGAATCACTGTGTTTCCGGGGCCTGCCATCGACGGAGATTGACATTTTCCATTACAGAGTCAAAATGTACATGTGTTCCCCCATCTGAGTGTGTGTGTGTGTGTGTGTGTGTGGTTTAAGGTTCGCTTTGGCAGCAGACGGTGAGGAGGTCATCCATCTTGTTACAGCCGTATCCCAAAGTCCATGTGTGTACACGTTTGTGCATGTATGTGCTGGGCTGTGTGTGTGTGTGTGTGTGTGTGTAGTGGTGGTATGGTGAAAAAGCATGATTTATAGACGGGAGTGGTGCTGCAAAGCTCTGGGTACAGCAACTCCTGTAAATCCTGATAAAAAAAAAAACTGGATAGAAGCAATTTAATGCCATCAATCTTCCCACCTAGGGGCTGTGATATATTGGCAGGTAGAAGGAAGTGTGTGTGCACGTGTGTGTTCTTGTGTGTGTCGAGGAATTAGAGGTGGGAGCTAAACTCGTTCCTCAGGTGGACAAACCGGCTTTTAATCAGTTTTAAATGTTGCTGTTCTGTGGATTTTTTTTACATTTGCCATTTGAATACACACCTTCAAATCCAGTTTCATGGATCTGCCTCGAAATTGGAGATGGAAAAGTTCCCCTGAAAGAAACCGAGGTGTGATCCCTCCTGTTGGACGGACGACAGATGAACAGAATAGAGCGACAAAGTAGAACAATCAGGATGACAACATTCATATATGTGATATTTATGATATATAACTGCACGTGTGGACTCACTTGATGTTGAGATGCTCATGTGAGCCAGAGTTTTGGACCTGAGACAAAATTTACATCTTAGAGATTAATATTAATATAGTGTAAAATTCGAAGAACCTCTAAAGTTTCACAGCAATACAGTGTGTGGGCTTATAAATCAATATTAAATTCTGCTTCAAAAACAAAATAATAATCAAGGACACAACTAAATTATTTATTTCAGCTATTAAAACAAGAACCTCTGTCGTCCAGATCGGATTGTTTTCACATTTTAATTAATTGTGGTGATTTTGGACTTAGTATAACCGGCAGCTCTGTGTTTTAGATTTAAAAAAAGAATCGCTTCATATTTATCTCCAAAAAAGAAAACATACATTTATACACACATGCTGCAGATCTGTTCAATAAGTCTGACTCTGTCTGTGATGGCCGAGGCTGAAGGAAAACACCCAGAGCGTAAAACAGCCTTGTGCTGCAGGTCCCCTGAGGCCGATGGGACTTTACATTCACTCGCCCGCGGGTTAATAAGAGTATGATTTATAGCAGGACAGGGCTCCATCTATCTAACCACAGCCGGTGTCAGCGCTCCGCTCTGCTGCAAACAGCTCAGCAGCATCTCAAATAAAAAGCCTCGTGTCAGTGGACAAAAACGCAAATTCATTCATTATCACTCATTTTTTGAATTATACACATCGTATGTAATTATTATGACTTACGACGATGAATTCGATTCTTCTCTTTTTAATACCTTTCAAACGTCAGTCCAAACAGAAACAGGCTTTTGCTTTCGTGCTGAAGATTCACACATTTTGCATTTAATTCACACTTCACAGTCATTAAATGAGAAATTAAGAGAAGAATTGAGTTGCCAATAAAAAAAAAAGTTATAAATAAACATTAATTTGTGTGTAAACGAAGCTGAAAACTCCACTTAAATAACTTTCATAGCTGTTACAGAATATTGTCTCTATGTTTTGACATTTGGATGATGCATGTTGTGTTTCAGGTTTACATATTAAAATGTACTTTTGTGTTTTTCTTTCTCAAACTTTAGAGCCAGTATGTGACTGATATAATTATGTTTTATTAAATAACAGTAGATATTTGTGGAAAAATTGAGGCGTGTGTGAAAACGACATGTAGTCAGTGTCTATATATCTATTTATATCATATTTGTGCTGATTTATATTTGATGCTCCATTGGCCTAATTACCATATTAGAAATATTAAAGTTTAATCGCGTCATATCCATATTTAAAAGTCCCTCCAGCACATTAACACACATCTTCCGCCTGCTGATGGGAGCTGGGGAGAAAAAATGTCTGAAAATGTCTTGTGACGGACACTGTCTGTCCAAACGACATCAGTCCAACAACCCGACAACTTTAATCCCAGCGTCCACACACCTCACGACAGACAGATTAGGATTCTGACAGCTCGAAACCCTCGGAGCTCAAACTGGACACGTTCTTCTTTCAACTTTTACTTTTCGCTGATCTCTCTCTCTCTCTCTCTCTCTCCTCCTGTCTCTCTCCCAGTGACACGACACACGTGAACTAACCTGGTCTGTCGTCGCACACACAATCACACACATGTTGTAAAATAATGTAAATTACAGCGTTAATGTAAAACAAGGGAATTTCTCTACAGACATTTTGATTGTTTTTTGACGCCACGTTGGATTGATTGCTTTTTTAAAAATCTTATCTCCCTTCACCAACTGCACTTGACTTCAGTCTCGTGAAATAACAGACAGCTCTGACACACACACACACACACACACACACACACACACTCTGTCCAAATGTCCATAATTATAGCCGTGCTGATATTTATCTCTGAGAACACACATGTCGAACCAGATGTTCACATATTCACTCACTTATTTTCTAACCCTGTTTGGTATCTTCACTTTTTACAGTTTACATGAAGATTTATTTGACATGTCTCTTAATCTGCGAAACATCATCTGTTCCCACCACCGTGAAGTTTACTCCTCTGGTCTCCTCATCCTCTCCTCGTCTCCCTCTCCCTTTCCTCTTCCTCTCTTTCTTTTTTCCCTTTCCTCTCCTCTCCTCCTCTTCCTCCTCTGCAGTAGGGAGGCCAGGCAGCTTTGTGATAACCTTGCCCTGTCATTGCGTTCTTAGAACAAATCTGCTCTTATCAGGATCTTGTAGCAGGCAGCAAATGCAATTTCCCGGCTACCCTGGCGGGCGCCTGCCTCAAATCCTCCACGGGCAATCTGCCTGTGTGATCTGACGTCTTTAAGAGGGACTTGAACTGAGGTAGCATTAGCCCGTCTGACAACGAGCTCTGCCTCTGACAAAGTGTCAGCCTCGCCCCACGCGCTCCCTCACTCTTCCTCCTCCGTTGTCACGCTGATTGCTTTCCATCGCTTTCATCCTTCCAGAGTGTTAGCGTCTCTTCTTCTCTCTCGTGCCGTCTCTTATTTTTTGCTCAGGTCGCAGGAACGTATACGTGAGCGTCTCCTCGTGTCCGTTGTCCCTCTTCCCCTCCGCGGTCTCCTGAGGTCAGAGGTCACTTCTCACATTTGTTCAGACTGGCTGCTGAGGTGAGAGAGAGTGTTTTAATGTGTGTTCATGGTGTTCGAGCGTCATTCCTCAAATAAACTACCTGTGAACTTATTTTCTGTTTAGGCCAAAATCAAATTCTGGCAACCATGGTCTCCATAGATTAAAGACGGCAAGAAAAAGGTGGAGAGAAATTCTTGGAAGAGGCTGAACCTCTTTACGTTTTCTTTCTATTATCACATCACAACAGTTTTAGCAAACGATTTTCTACCACTGGATGTTTCAGAGGTAGAAAACCGCCGACAGCCAAGCAGCATGATCCTCATTGTCTATTTCTTCCACAGCCTGAATAAAGATTTTTTAAATACTAGGGGTTATTTTTTATATTGTACATATTATACCTTCTCTAAATTTACTCCTCACATTGTTTGAAATCAATATCAGGTTGTGAGGAGAATAACTAAATCAGGGTTTTTTTTAAAAGTCTGTGTTTAATAATGTCATCATCCTAGTTAGAGATTCGAAGACAGCAGCTCTGCGTGACTATTTTAGATTCGATACGTACGTGCAAAGCTCTGAGCGTTGGATGGAAACACATGTGATTAAGTCCATAGGAACAAAAGGCAAATTAATCATCTGTCAGCTCTCTGGTTGTGGCAGAAGAATCTCCGCAGGAGTCTGACAGCAGCCAGATAAAAGCTTGTGTGGCTGAGAGTCACGCAAACCTCCGAGAGATCACGCCGCGCTATTGACGAGGTGCCGCTCCGTCACTTTACTCCCTCGGTGGAAACGTGTTATACTCCGATATGGATCCAAATAAATGTTGATCTATAATAAGTTTCTTCCACAAGCTGTGCGTTGTGTGAAGTTTTTAATTAAGACCTGCACGCAGAAATATGATGACATTCAATTAAAGGATATGGTTCCATATTTTGGTTTAATAGCTGAGAATATATTTATGTCACTGTGATGAGAGGATTAGCCTAGCTTAGCATGAAGACTGGAAGCAGGGGGGACACAGTTAGCGTGTAACGTTGCTTACGAACCAAAAATAAACAGCCAACAAACAAAAGACAAAAGTCTTATCTTCGTCCTACCGATGTGAAATGCTGCATTTTGGGAACGTTTGCAGATTAATTGATTAATCGTCACTAATTTGAATTAACTTCTCATCATGTGGCTACAGCTTCGGAGGAGAATGTGTCTCTTTACAGAGCTGATTGGGGAAAAAAAAAACAAGAGAAAAAGGTGCAGATCTCATTGGTACAAATAGGAGCTGATTGGCTGAAATGATTAAAAGTGTTTGGTCGCTCGTCACATTTCAGCTGCAGTCGTGACCTCCTGTTGTGAAACGAGCTCGTAATGAGGAGGAGAGCAAATTATTACAATTTGTGGAAAAATCCAATCTGAGGTTCCGACACATCTTGACAGCGCGTGTTGACAGGTGCACAGAGCCGGCAGAGACTCGCGCTCCGGCTCCGCTAAGTGCCATCTCACACGTTTCTGAGAAATGTGGGAAATGAAAGCGCCTCCTCTCAAGTCACTGTGCGATTGTCCGATTACTTTAAAAACCTTTTAAACTTCTTGTATTAGCCGTTATTTTTTACATCAACAAGACGTCCTTGAACCTCGTCGGCCACTTGGCGGGCAGCTGTAGCCGGATTGAAATAATCCCTCCCCAAATAGAAATTGTGTTATTGTCAACTTCTTTCGGCTGTTTTCGGTTTCCACCAACTCACGAGTGAAGTATCTTGACTTAGCTGCTAAATGCTAGTTCTCTCATCCCTGTTTGTCTGGTATTCGGTACTATCCCTTCATTCTCAGTTAAGTTAATGCCTCGTTTGTTGATACAAGGTCAAAAGTGGAACCTCAGTTCACTTTTCCTTCACTTTTCTGTCATGTGTGCTTCGCACTGGATGAAATAAAATCCTGCTAAGTGACTCGATACATTCACGAGCTGCTCTGCTCTGTCGTCCTCACAGCTTCACAGTCGACGATCAATTCCGTCCTAATTATGAAAGTTATTTTGGCCCTGGAGAGCACTCAGGCTGAGGAGAGCGAGGACATTTACCCATCTTGTCATTTTAATTAGATCCAAATTTACCTTTCACCGTCTTAAAGGGCCCCACGGAGGACTGCAGAAGTTCAGCTGGCTTTGGTTTCTGTGTCTGAGCCTCGGTCTGCCGAGAGACGGGATGTTCAACAAGCTCGACGAGAGGCTTTTTACTGACTTTACCACGTTATGCCTGGAAGCTTCCAGATTCTCAGTGGATTATCAACAGCACTTCTCCTGCTATATCAGAATCTCTTCATTATAAATGCACTGGGCAGGAGTTCACTTGGCTCATCTCGCCCTTTCAGTATCGTAGTATCACGTAATAAACGTTGTTATCAACAGAATAAAGTTGACGACTGTGTCATGTAAACACAGAATCTGACAAACCCTTCATCATTTACAATCATTTTCTCAAGTTAGCTTAGCACCAAAACTGAAGCACACAAACAGATATAAGCCAGAAGTCAAGCAAGTATAAAGTATTTTCCCCCAAAGGTCAAACTATTTGTTAAATACCTTAAAATGAAGAGTAACAAAGATGTGGACGTGTATAAACAGGTTGTAAACACTCGGGTCTTCCACTGAATGTCAAATGATTTGAAGAGTATTTTGTAGAACAGACACAGAGCGAGGAGAGAACAGACGTCTGTCAGCTGTGTTTACTGAAGCTGCTCTCCGCTCAGTGAGGGGAAATCTCAGGTTCCAAAATCTTGATTCAAATAATCTTTGATCTACAAAGGAAGTTCCACTACAAACGCACGTGCACACACACACACACACACACACACTCATGCCACTTCACTTAGATTCCATTGGATTTTATTAAATCTTCCTTGAGCTTTCACTTCACGGCAGCATCCATCAGAGGTTTATTATTTATCTTGTTGTCAAGAACTGGCAGCTCGTGGAATCCCGCAAGACTGAGAGTAATCGTTGTGTGTATACATATGTGTGTGTGTGTGTGTGTGTGTGTGTTTGTGTGTGTGTGTGTGTGTGTGTGTGATTATAGATGTATGCATGCTGTGTGTGTGTGTGTCTCTTGTGCTTAAATTTAAACCAAATGCTTTGCTCACAAGGGTAAATCACATTCTGGCTAATTGCAGACATTAGCTCAGTATATTAGATCCATGCATTTCTGCATTATGCAAATATAGTTAAAAATGCAAATGTGCTCACTCGCCACTAATCACTGATCTCAGAAGAGCGAATCTTTGCTGCACGATGGAAAAATAAACGAACAATAATTGTTGAAAACCAATATTGTAATTATGTCTCTCGATGTTTGCTCCCACTGTCTCGTGTGTGTGACCAGAGCTTTACTCAGACGGAGGCAAATGCTGAATATATCACAGATGCAAATGACCACGTTACGGCGCAGATGTTGTTATCAGATGTGTTTTAATGCGACTAATCAATATAAGGTGTAAAATAAAAGCAGTCAAAAAGTTTTGGGAACATTTTCCTACAAACACAGAGTAAAATATCCTCCTGTCGTAAAGCAGAGCATGAAGATACAGCAGTGTGTGTGTGTGTGTGTGTGTGTTAGCATCAGGTGGCGTTCAGACTAGAAGTCGTTGCTCCATCCAAAACAACACAGTTTGTTAAATCTTGAATAGTTTGATTTGATTTAGTCATTGTGACACAAACACTGCATCTGCCTCTTTACAGATGTTGACAAACCGAAGACCTTGAACCTTGAACCACTGCATTTTAAAAGTTCAGGATGTTTTTAACGTCAGAATCTAAATGTAAATGCTAATGACGGCTATTAAAGAAAAGTAGTGAAGATGAAAATCATGTACATTTCCCCTTGAACTGCAGAGGAACAAGCAAAACACTCGAGTACAAGTACTTCAAAATTGTCCTTCGCTGCAGTACTTTCCTCCCTTCACAACATAAAATCACTCTCCACAGACGTACTGAGATGATAACCGCTGCACTCTCCCTACAAAAATATCCATTACATATAATAACAGTCATCTTATGAAACATTTTTCATTTTGCCCGGCCATTACTCGGCATGAAATATCAAGTGGTTACACTGGGGATTAATGATACGAGGACTTCAGTGACCGGTGGGGAAACGAGCAGAGGAGAAGAAAAAACAAAAGCTGAGTGGTTCGAGTCCATTTTTCTTTCAAACGTGCTCCTCCGGGACTTTCTTAAAAGGCATTTCAGGCTGGAGAGTGTAATTTGCCTCAAACCGCTGGAAATCACAGCTGAATTTTTGTGTGCCTTGTGGATCATATTGGATTCCTGAGGCTTGGAAAGTTTTTTTTTTTTTTTTTACACCCTTTTCTTCTCTGAGTTGTCAGTGAGAAATGAAACGAGTGGTTGGAGGCGAGAACGCTCGAGAGCCGAGATGTTTTTCACCACGAGAATCCTAAAATGCTGCAGCTCGGCCTTCAGCCGGTTTGATTGAGGAGAATTTTAAATGCACGCCTCGCCGGGGATCTCGTGGACGGACTCTCCTCAGGGAAACCCCCGACGCTCCCCAGATTTCACGTCGAGTGCTGCTCCTCTTTGTTAAAGTCTCGGCCTCCGTTGCACAGACCTGATAAACAGGAGCTGCTGGAGTAAATGCACTGAATCCATCAAGCCACCATTACCGAGGGTGAGCTGCTGAAACATTATACACCGGGGTCCCTTTTTTTCTTTCGATCAATCCCCGGCACATGGACCAACGCGGGCCCCTGAGGGCACAACACCCGGCCACTGTTGCACATACACGTGCACAGAAATGCCTTGATAAGAAACAACCAAATGACAGAGAGCAGACGAAAGCAAAGACTCTGTTTTTGTTTCCCGGCGGCTGCCACAGGTCAGACACCAGTTTTAAAAAGGTGCTGCCTTCCTATATGTGTGTGTGTGTGTGTGTGTGTGTGTGTGTGTGTGTGTGGACCCCGCCTTCAATACAGCTCGTCATAATGTGGCTGATAAAGTGCTGATACGGCTGCAGCTGACACTATTACACTCCCCCACCGGGGAGACGGGTATGGATGGAGAGAGAGAGAGAGAGAGAGAGAGAGGGAACGAGTGGGTGGATGGATGGAAGGATGGGAGGATGGACTTGAGTGTGTGTGTGTATAAGCAATTTGGTGTGGCAACTTTAGATGAAGCTATTATTTGTCAGCGGCTGAGTGAGAGTGAGAGAAAGGGCAATATGGATGGAAAGTGGCGGATTTGCTGGCAGCAGTCTCTTACTCAGCAGAGGAGCCACAAAACATGATGAAAAATGAGTGTGTGTGTGTGTGTGTGCAGCAACAACTTGCCATGAACTGAGGTCTCCGAGAGGCAAGTCTGACACCTAGAGGATATTTTCATGCAGTGATGTCTCCCTGCACTGTCAGAGAACACCAGCTGAGCTTTGCAGGAATGCTTCATGCAACGTGACGCCTTGGTTGATTTTTGTAGTTCACTGCTGGAAGGTTTCATTGTTCCAAGCCAACTTCCAGCCAGGGCCTGTTCTGTGCACGTTCTCCCAGGTGGTCCCGCGGTTTTTCTGCGACAGTCAGCTTTGAAAGATAGACGCGTCTTAATTAGTTTCAGCGTCATGCAGAAAGAGAAGCTGTCGTGCGGTATAAGGTTAATTGGAGCCCAGTGGATGAGTGAGTGTGAACGGTCCTCTGTGTTTGTATGTTGTTCCTGTGCAGGTGTTCAGATAATGGATGGATGACAGTTGGAAGACGGATGGTTATTAGAGTGGATAAACTGTCCTGTGCTCCAGATCCTCTTTAAAGCAACTCGCAGGTTTGAAACACCAGAGAATCGTTGCGTTGGAAAGCGCTGTTTATTATAAAACGTATATCATTTTGTTTGCACCACAGGGACGTCTGGAGCTGTGTCTCCTGAGAGAGAAACCTACATTCATAAATACGATGCTGGTTTCTAAAGTGAAGAGGTTGAAAAGCTGCTGTGTAAACTGCACAGGTCAGAAGTAAAGTGTAGAACTTCTTCTAATGTTTGTTTATACGGAATGATTAGATAGGATCACTTCATGTTTTAAACCAATTAACACTTACAGACAGTTTCTCCCCGTTTCGTCCTTGTTGAGGACGATGGAGGGAATTTTAATCCGTCTCATCATCTCGTCGTCAACACAAAACTACACACAATTAAGATTTGTATTTCAAAACCTTTTATTAATTTGCTCTTTAATGCATCAGGCTGTACGTTCAGTACTGAAAGGCTTCACCAAACACACACACACACACACCCACACGTTAACATGGTTACATGCATGAAAGCACACACACACACACACACACACACGTACAAAGACACAAAGGAGTCATAGGCATCATATAAAAGCTGTTTGAAAACCAATTTGAACCACTATCACAGTTTAAAGAATCGAGTCACACTTTGGATGATGTGTTAACAGGCAGATTAACGTTGATTCATTTCAACACTAGGCTGCTCTGACTCAGTGAACCTCAGCGCTTCAGTCGCAAAACACACGAAGCGTCGAGCAAATTTTGGCGACAAAGGAGACGGAGGTAGCGCTTTATAAAAGATTTGTAATTTATGATTTGACACTCGAGTCCTTATTGGCAAAGTTGGCTCGTTTCAAAAAAGCTCAGGTGCGAGTGCATCTGTTTTCTGGAGTTGGTGGCAGGTCCTCATATCATTTCCTCCATGACCGAGAGCTCAAACTCAATCTACTGCTGACGGGATTTCATAGAATTGCGCTGCTGGTCACAGCCACCGAATAAATAGCTTCAAATATAATGAATTTTAAACGTCTCTCGTTTTAATTTGGAAACATTTGCTATAAAACTACACACTTCTGAACATCAGTTAATCCTGAGGCTTAAAACAAGAACCACCCACTGGCCCAGTACTTGTCAAACTCCTTGTACATAAAGTCCTGACGTGTTGTTCTTCTGCTTTTATGAGCTTTGTTCCTCTGAGTGTCGGTGTCACAGCCACCGCGCCTGCTTTCATTTATTTTGTCTCATCTTCCCTCCCTCGTAAACAAACTTATATGAAGCCCGGAGAGTTTCTGCGAGTATAAATAAAGGTTCAATATCAACCAACTTCTAAACTTATTGTGGCTTTAAAGAAAAAAAAAAAACCCCTCAGTACACAGGTTCAGTAAAGACATGTGAAAACAGATAAAGAAAACCAAAATATCATATCTAACGAAAACATATTCCTTTGGTGTAGCTGGTAGTGCTTCAGTATAAATTAAAGTTTGGCAACAATATGTAACATGAGACTCTGCAGCGTAACAAACACGGATTTACTGCCTCCCTATGCAGCTGTTGGCAAAAGGCCTGCAACAACCAAACGGCCTTTAGTTTGTACAACTCCAATATATAACTTGAATTAAAATGTTGGTATTCATCCATTTTAGCACCTTTTGTGTCACACACACGCCAAAAAATTAGGGGAAAAGAAGAAAAGAGTAGCGAAAGACATTTAGTATAAAAGCCCCACACCACATCGCATGAATTAAATTGTTAAAGTGCTCAAAATAAAGAGAGACGGTGATTAACAAACAGACGAGCTGCAGCGGAGAGAGAGGACGGAGAACACCACAGAGGAAAAAAGCCACTCTGATTATCACAAGGATGCGTATCCGATGCGTTAATGGAAACCGGCCACGATCCTGAGACGAGCCCGGCACATTCAGAAGCTTTTCACAAGGTTGCTTAGTTATTCACAATGAGCCAAAAGCAATGAACCCTCAAAGGCCTGACTCATCGTCTGGTTTTATGTACGCGTATAAAAAGATTTTCAAAAGAAGAGAGAGGGAGAAAAAAAAAAAGAAAAAGGGAGAGGTGAGGAGAAGATGTTGAGAAATTAAAGAAAAGAAAAAATAAAAAAGGGGTTGAGTCGTCTCCACATGGCTTTTGTTCCACCTTTCATAGCGAGCGGTTGGGTTGGACTTTCTGAGGAGCCGCGTCGACTCGTGCTGTGACGATGCAGACGGGGCCGAGGCGTCGGTGCAGGGTGAGAGGACGTGACCTTCTGAATCTCCTTTGGCTAATGAGGTCGCTGAATCAAAGGCGAGCGGCGACGGCTTTCTGAGTCGGAAGTTTCCCTCCTGGACAAACAGATGAATTTGTTTTTTACAGAACTTGGTAGAATCCAAAACTCTTTGTATTCTTGTCGGGTGTCAGGCACCAACAGCTCGTTTCTTACCTAGAGTGTCTTCCAATGAGTTCACCATCACCGCGTTGACCTTTAGAGCTCCCGGCTCCGCTCTGAAGTAAAAACAGTGAAGTCGCTTATAAAACCCAAAACACTCGCTGCACATCCAAAGAAAGGATCATTTCTTTTACAGAAAGTAGTTCAGGTAACTTTAACAATGCTTTCAAGAAAGTTAAAGTTATACAGCTTTTCTTGAAACGTTCCGATTCTAAACCTCATCTGATTTCTGACTAGATACGTAAATTAAAAACACTGATCTACAACGAGACTGCTGCTTTCTTTTCCACGACAGATCAATAGTTTAATGAGGCTCGCTCTTCAGTGGCTCAACGTTCAGTGACATCTATCAGATGTGATGAAAACCAACATACCCTTTGATTTTCCTTACAGCTCCGAGTCTTAGCAAAGCTGCCAGAGAGTTCTTCTGGAGGTCAGAGGACAACACCTCAGGGTATCTTAGTCTCCCTGGATAACACACAGACACACACACACACACACACACACACACAACAAGTTTTATTTAGTCGACAGTTGAGGTGAAAACAGACAAGAGGTGATAAAATGAGACAAACCTGCTAGAAGATGTTTGAGGATGAACTTTCTGACAGCAGGAACAAACTGTTTCTCTGTCAGAGTCTCTGTGGCCTCTTCACACAGGAACCTACACACCACCTGAGACAACACACACACACACAGACACACACACACACACACAGAGAGACAGCTGTAGGGTTAAGGCTGAGTTGACAGCACCCTCTAGAGGACATCGGCGGTCAGCACACACACAAACCTTCACTAATGACAGTTCTGATGCTACAAAATGAAAACTAAGACTCATTCAATGAAAAACTACCAGATTTAAAGAACTCTCGTTAACATTTAAGGTTTTATGGTTCACAAATAACCTGAAGATTCCACAGATGACACAATGAAAACTATAAGACCCAGCAAGCTAAATTTCTAATCCACTAGAGAGCCATCAAGCCTGATAAGCTGTTGAAATAAAAGAAATGTTTTGCTCTGGTCGAGTCTCACAAGCTTCAGGATCTTAAACCAAGCCCAGACCGATTCTCTGTGTGTCTGCCTCACCTGGTATCCCTGTAAGAAGGGGTCGAGCATGCTGGTGAGGAAGGCCAGCGTTCTGTGTCCTCTCTCTGTCACCAGAACCTCCTGCTGGGAAACCTGCAGAGCTCCAGTCTTCACCAGAAGGTAACAGGCGTCCTCAAAGTCCTGCAAGACACACAGAGTGAAAAATAACGGAAAACATGTCGTACAGGCCACAACGAGGAGCCGTTTAATTTCCCACAAAGATTCATTGAGTGTATGAATGCTGTTCCTCACCTGCACTGTAGCTCCAGGGCAGAGGATGAACTCGTTGGAGAACATGTTTCTGAGGAAGCTGAAGCTGTTGAAAACCTCCTCTGAAAAACACACCAACGATTCACAAAATTTAAAAACTTTTTTTTTTTTTTACTTCAGCTCCATCCCACATGTGAGCAGGTAAACAGCAGCGTCAGTCTCACGTTTGTTGTTGGATGAGGCAGCGTGGACGGCCGAGGCGAGCAGTGCCGGTCGGAGAAAGACGTGCAGAGCCTGGTTCCTGTAGGAGGCGCAGGAGAGTACGGTGACTGCCTGGCTCAAGAGCTCCTCTTCTGGGGTTGCGGCTCTGTGAGGCTCCCCTGGGCCTGATTGTCCTTCTGCACCGAGACAGAATTTACACTCAGGATGTGGAAAAACTGTTTTTATTTGATAAATATAAAAGTAGAAGCTGCTGTTGTGTCATTTTCTCTGATTTCACTGTTTGACTAACGCAGCCTCACTGTGACGATGCCGCAAGGATCAAAAACAAACCGATAAGTAAATACAAACCTTGTTCCAACGCCAGCTGAACTCTTCCCTCAGAGATTTTCACTAGCGCTCGATGCAAGGAGAGACTTGAGGAGACGACTTCTGATGGAGGCACGTGGTCTGAACGGGAGAAGTGGATGAAGAAGAGATGAAGAAGGGGACACAGGAGCTCTTTTGTAAATCAGAACAGAGTCTCAGTGTTGCCGAGAACACAAAGAATCTGTCTAAGGGGGGAAGAGGGGGTCGGACTCATACTGTACCAGGCCAGTGGAGGAAGGCTCCATACTGTCGTGAAAGATCCCTGAGCCACACGGCTTGTTCAGTCAGCTCGTCCAGTGCCGTGCCCTGTTTCTGCCCCGTCGCCTGGTTCTGATGGTGGCTCTGGAGCAGCAGGGAGGCCAGAAGGACCCACGGCTTCAGGACCATGTTCTCCTCCTGAGCCCGAACCAGACTGTAGGCCGAGTCGTTCACCAAGTTGGAGATCTCGTCACTGGGCCTCTTGGGGATGTGTCTGGAAATGGGAAGGTCACAGTCAAGTGCATGTTTCCATCAGAATCCTGTCAAGAAAAATATTGCGACCACAAACTTTGGGAACAACTCTGTTGCCCAAAAATTATGTTTTGGAGGAGTCGTTGAATGTTTTGATGTTTTTAAACGTGTAACGTCTGTATGTCGTACCTCGGTATGAGGTTGAACTGGCTGCGGTCCATTTTGCCCTGGGATAAACTTCTGACCGACACAGGTTGACCAAAGTACACATGGATACTGCCGTAGTCTTCACTGAGCACCTTCCTGGCTTTAATCAGACCCTACAGAGAGGGAATCAGTATGAAATACAACTTCTGATGATCTGAACACAAAATTGAAGTACTTCTTTCTATCCATTCTGTAGAAGCCATGTGTAAGGGACTCACTGAAGTGGACTCTTTAGGTTTGGGAACACCCAGCAGCTCTCTGGCATAGAGCGACTCCTCTAAGATCCTCTCATAGCTGATACTGACTGGAACTAAGCTGACATCATACACTTCCCCTTTAAAGAACGGATCCATCACTATGTTCATCAGACCTGGAGGAAGACAAGGATGGAAACCACATTTTCAGAACTTGACTCTACTAACTATACTGTTGCTGTTGCTGTTTTGTTCCTTACCTAACTTTGGAGTCAAAGATTTGCTCGTTCGACTTCTGGTTCCTTCCAGGAAAAATTCAACTGGTGCAAATCCACTCTGAAGTAAAAAAAAAAAAAAACTTGTTAAGACCATAATGAATGAACTTAAAGACGTTCGTCGAGTACAACAGATTACTTACTGCCCTCACTAATTACTCCTGAACCACAGCACAATGTTTTTACTCCTGAAAAAGAAAAGAAGACTGCAGGAGAGACGGTTTCCTCACCTTGAGCATGGTCTTGACATATTCCGAGAAGATGGCCCAGTACAGCTTGTCGCCACCGAAGGACCGTCGGATGAAGAAGGCTCCAGACATCCGCAGCATCTCCCCGATAAACTTCATTCCCATGAAATCTGCAGGGAAAGTTACTTTTATTGAATGTTGTGGTGTTTGATTATGATGTTTTGTAAGAATAAGGATTTAAATTGAGGTGGACAAAAAATTATTGCGTTCAACAAAGCCACCTGTATGTTCATGCTCACGTGTGTGTGTGCTTAATAAACCCAGCATTAACCCTCGTGTTCTTTGTGTTTACCCATGCCAGCAGCGATGACAGGTAGAGCCACGTCATAGGTGTACAGGATGTATGACATCAGCAGGAAGTCCATGTAGCTACGGTGACTGGGTAGCAGGACGACCGGGTGCTCCTGAATGGCCTGTTGGAGCTGAAAACAAGTTGTGTGTCAGTCATCTGAATGACACATGATGGTTGTTCTTGTATCTTGGTCGTGTGTGTGTACGCTCACCCTCTGGATTCCATCTTCGTTGACACAGATGCTCCTGAACAAGGTTTTAAAGACTTTGCTGAGTGTGAAGGCGAAGAAGCGAACGGTGCTGAGCTGCAGGCTCTGAGCCATCTCCTCCAAGATGGCCGACGCCTCCTCCTGGATGTCATCAACAGCTCTGCCTGACTCGTGGCAAACCTTTACAATTCAAAAGGACACATAACAGCGTCATAACAACAATACGGTGAGAATGATACGGTTTCATGAACCTGACACGTTTCAAAAATCATAACCAAGCATCAATCAGAAACACAAACCCCTGTCACACCCCGTCTCCGTTACCTGGCCGATGACAAAGCGCAGCTGATCGGACCGGAGCACCATGTTCTTCAGTGCAGCAGCTGAGCAGGGAGAGAGTCCTTTGTAGAGAACCGGGGTGTAACACCTCAGAGCGTATCTCAGGTCACTGGAGTTCCTCCTCTCCTCCAGGATGTCCTCGAATTCATCTCTTTTCTTCAGCATGGGGTCTCTGTGCTGCACAACAGGAAACATCACCCTGAGTCAGACACATGCACGAACTCACTGCAACCACAAAACACCTAAATACACGTGTCACTGCAGAGATTAAACATGCAGAGCACATGTAACTATAACTGCATGTATGCAAACATGTCCTAAGTTTTCACTTGACATGTCATCTCGTGTGCACATGTTTCTGGTGTATCACTGAATCACAGCTGTGAGAACCTGCGACCTCTGAGTTTGTCATTCAGCTGTTTGCATGAAATGTCAAATACAAAGTGTGCAAAGAGCCACAGCCCAGTTAGCAGAGTTAGCTTAGCCGCCTACAGCCGAAAGAAAACACAACATACCGAATAACCGGATTTGGACGCCATGTTTCATTCCTCTTTCTCGTGTCCGGCGACGTTCTCCGGGCTCGAACGTGTGAACAGTCCCGGCTTCTATATATATATTTTTTAAAAAGCGTGCTCACGGGCACTTCCGTAGCGTTTCCTTACGGACGGTGGGCTGGGAGGACCAACCCGGAAGTGGAGTCCCACGTGCCTCCACGGTTTGTTGACGCTGTGAACGCGGATGTTTCTGAGCTGCGTCGTCGTGAAACCGGGGTTTATTTATTTTTTACACTTAGTTTAAAATGAACTCGAAGTCAAACGGAGAAAAGGACGAAGATCAAGAGTTTCTCGAACAGTTGTTGGACAATTTGTATGAGTTCGGTGAGTGTGACGTGAGTTAGCTGTGTGGCTAACGGAGGCTAACGGAGCCGTGGGACTGTGAACGATGTCTTACCTCAAGTTATCACGTTACAGATATGAGCTGGTGGTTCTATTTCTCTCAATGTGAAGCAACTGATACACATCTGCAGTAACTGTACATACACATGTGCAGTAACTATATGTACACAACTGCAATAACTGTACATATACATGTGCAGTAACTATACATGCACAACTGCAGCAACTATACATACACATGTGCAGTAACTATACATGCACAACTGCAGCAACTATACATACACATGTGCAGTAACTATACATGCACAACTGCAGCAACTATACATACACATGTGCAGTAACTATACATGCACAACTGCAGCAACTATACATACACATGTGCAGTAACTATACATGCACAACTGCAGCAACTATACATACACATGTGCAGTAACTATACATGCACATCTGCAGTAACTATACATATACATGTGCAGTAACTATACATGCACAACTGCAGCAACTATACATACACATGTGCAGTAACTATACATGCACATCTGCAATAACTATACATACACATCTGCAGTAACTATACATACACATCTGCAGTTACTGTACATACACATGTGCAGTAACTATACATGCACATCTGCAATAACTATACATACACATCTGCAGTAACTATACATACACATCTGCAGTAACTGTACATACACATGTGCAGTAACTGTACATGCACGCGTTGATTATTTCGATTTTCTGTTTTCGATTATGTTTAAATGCAGAGATCAGTTCTGACATCTGACACCAATGCTTGCAGATTATGGACCTGCATCAAAAAAGAAGCTCAAGTCACAGAGGAAGAAAAAAAGAAACCGGCGTGAGGAAGAGGAGGAGGAAGAGGAAGAGTTCACTGCAGTGAAGGATATTTGCTTTGACACTAAAGATGAGCAAGCAACAGATACTGGTACTGAACAGCAGCAGCCTCAGACAGGTGGGCAGCACCACAGAAAGCTGTGGAACACATTTTTAAAATTCTCCACTCACTCCTCTTTGATTTAAAGGATCATACCACGAGTTCTCAGATAATTTGTCATCTTCTATACTTAATTTCAACCCCTTCCCCTTTTTTTTCTAACTGGTTTATTGTCTCACGCAGGCACAACCGCCCCGAAGGTGAGTCAGGTGGAGGTCGTGACTTTTCAAGATTCCAGAAAGAAACTGAAGACCAGTCGGACGCCGGCCTCGGACAAAACACCTGTAAGTCAAAGCCACTGAAGCGTTTCTCTGTGTACTTCATTATGAAAGTACAGATGAGGCTTCCACAAACTTCCACTCATTCATTTCACGTTCTCTCTCTCCTCTGGTTCGCTGCTGTTCTCACTTCAAGTCTCCTCAGATCCCGGAGAAGAAGCAAAGCGACCAGCTCGAAGAGATCAATTTAGAAAAGGTGCAAATCTACGATTTTTTGTTTTTATGTTTAAATGTAAAGTTTAAAAAATGTATTTAAGTTAACAGGTTTATAAATAAACACTAACAGTACATGTTCTGTCTTGCAGTGTAAAAAAGCTTCATTTGAATTCTTGTTCTTTTTATTTTGTGATTTCATATGTAGAGGAACTTGCTCACATGTAATCCCCGTGAAAATGTCTTAATATACTGTATTTGTGTTTGTGCGCATCAGGCTCGCCTGGAGGTCCATCGGTTTGGAATCACCGGATATAAGAAGGAGCAGCAGCGTGTTTTTGAGAAGGACAGAGCCATCATGCTCGGAGCCAGAGTAAGGACCCTTCATCACTGTTACTCTGAAGTTCTGACTTCAGTATCAGAGCTGTCTGGGTGACCGGTTTTAATTATTGTTTCTTAATCAGCCTCCTAAGAAGGGCTACGTCAACTACAAGCTGATGCAGCAGCAGATTAAAGAAAAGAAGCAGAAAGCAAAAGAGGAAGTTCAGCCGGTAAGTTCGCTCTCAGATAGAATCCACCTCCAGGCTCTTATACACTTTTCCATATTAGAGCAGTGTCTGTTCTTAACCTGCCTGTTGATGTGCTGCAGAGCTTTTTATAAAGAGAACCTGGTTTATCTGCAAGGAAAATGCTGAAGTATGATTTCAAACCAGCGAAATCGTTTCTGCCAAATCATTTAAAATGTATAATAGTAAAGTTTGTGATTCTGACCGTGTCTACCTGCCCTGTAGGACTTGAAGAAAAAGAAGAAGCCGAATAATCAGAGGTGAGTAAACTGTTTCTCTCAAAGAAAAGTTTCTATGTTGGTCTATATTAACTGTCTAGAAGTGTATAGTGACATCATTGTCCAAGTTCAACAGCATTTCATCCCAATCTGAACATAATCTCGTCCCCAGGGACAAGAAGAAGGCGTCGTCTGGCTCTGGCTCCACCCCCTCAGGTCAGGTGGGGCGCTTTAAGAACGGGCTGCTGATCCTGAGCTCCAAGGAGATCCAGAAAATCAAAGGCAACAAGAGAAGCAAATAGGTTTGTCCTTGTACTTCTGCTGAATGTGTTAAGCCTAGTTTATGCTTCTGCGTCACGTCTACGCCGTACCTACGCAGTAGGTCGTTGAGCATTCGAAGTTCTGCGTCGAGGGAACGCGTTGCTCTGCAATTCACCGCCATGCCGCTAGGGGGTGTAGCGGTGTGTTTGTGTGGTTATAGCCGAATCCTCGCTTTTTCTTCCGTAAAGTAAACAACAGTAAACAATGGCGACCGAGGTGGAGCAGCTGTTTTTGCTGTTGGAGCTCATCAATATTGAAGAACAAATGCTTTTATTGCAAATGTTGAAGCGCAAGCTACAAAGAAAACGTTTGCGGAGCTGGTTTTTACGACGAGGAAGAAAGACCGGAAAAGCAACTGCCGGAACTTACGTTCTGAGCGGACCAATCACAGCGCTTACGGTCCCCGTCGACGTCCGCGTAGTTAGGATTTTTGGGAGGCGCACGTCAGGCTACGGCGTAGGGGTCTGCGTCTACGCCGTAGCTACGGCGTCGACGTGACGCAGAAGCATAAACTAGGCTTTACAAGAAACTGAAGCACACGAATGAGGAGGAAATGGACGAGAGCTGCTCACGATGTGACCCCGTGAGTCTGATTCCCTGACACGACGCAGGTCCGCGGTGAAACACGGAGACGGCCTGACGGGCGACAGACCGCTGAGTCAGAAATCCAATTTATCGATCCCCGAAACGGAGCCCGAGCGTGGGGCAGCACGTTAATGCACGAGACTCAGTTGAATCATATTCCATCACAATTTATTTATTTATTTTTTGTATAAATGACCACAAAAAAAAAAGAAAGACATTTGCGTTTTTTCTGCTGTTGTACACTGTAAAGGTTTTTTTTTTAAATTATGCAGTTACAATGCATTTCTCATATACAAACCATGTAAGTCTTACAAAACACTTATATCAGCAGGAAGAGAGGGACAGGATGGAGGAAAATGTTCAAATTAAAAATGTGCACACGTGTCCTGTGGCCTGAGAAGACACATTAACACCATGAACCGACCACGAAACATAAAATACTCATGGTGGCAAACCTGCGATCGGACTGTGCGTCTGGGTGAGGTCACAACTTCTCACACCGGTTTTTTTTTTTTTTGTAAAGCAGCTTTTTTTTTTGCATGTACACATTTCACAGAAGAGGAGCGAGAGGAAACGTGAGGCTTATCCGCGGCACAGCGCTCGTCTCAAGTTGTGAGCGAACATTTGACCGCTCAGGAGGTTTTTGCAGCCGGCAAGCATCATACAAAAAGAAAATAAACATGTCATCCAATATATTTACATACTTAAGCGTAGATATATTTTTTTTTCCTCTGATGTGTTAAAGGTAAATAAATAATGGTGACATGCTGTGTTGTCCCAGCGCCACGTGTTGAGGGTAAATCGGTCAATTATGTCACATTCATGGGTGGGTAAGTGGGGGGGGTAAAGGGACATGCCATTCAATACCACATCTGGACGGAGTGACGAGGATGTGAGCATTTTAAATAAGTGATTTATTTAATGTTTTTGTATAAATCTCATGGAAGAAACACTGAGTTCCTAAAGCTGCAGCAATATGGCTAAGTATAAAGTTTTATTCCCCCCAGTGAAGATTTCCTGTTTTTGACATCAGCGCAGCCGGCGGACATGTCACCCCCCCCAAAACATCCAAACTCGCAGAATTAAAGAAGAGATTACCCAGATTACATGATTGATGTCTCACTTTGCTCGTGGGCCTTAAAATCTATTCCTGGTCACAGAGACGTCAACCCCTCGGAGCAGGTTCCTCCTCCGATGGGAGGAGGTGGGGGGAGGGTCAGAGGGGAACGACCAGAAAGCCTCACATGACGCAAATGTAGCCCTTAGGTGGTAACTGGCACATGTCAGGGGACAGAAATCCCCTTTGGCAGAAAGATGGATGTGATTTCTGTGTCGGGAGAAACTGGTTTAAATCCTCGATGTTGAACTAAGTCTGCGTTTATTAAACTGCGGAAAGGAAAGATGGTAAATAAATTGAGGTTAGAGAAGCGCTTGAGTCTCGACACATTGAAAAATAAAGGGTGCTATTACAGGGGGCAGACAAATCTACATTTATTAACTTGTGACTGAAATGTTTTGTCAAAGCTGCATTTACTGCTTGATTCGCTCGGAAGCAGAAGAAAAAAAACAGTTTTGCTTTTTCAATCGACCTGAAAGTGGATTTTTTTTGTTCACCATAAATTTTATTTTAGCATTTTAGCTCCATTTTTGGTCTCCACCTACTCCTGAGGAAACTACCTAACTGAATCTCAGCTGGAGAACACTGGACACGTATTGATGACGGCCACTTGATTATATTTCCCAGTCATTTGAATGGTGCAAAAAGACAGTTAAGGATAAACGATAACAGCTGAATTCATATAATCCCATCTCCTAAAAAAGGCTCAGTCGTTATTCTTTAGTTGTTCATTCATTAAATAGAAGAAAAGCACAAAATGTACAGATATTTCCAGTTTGCTCCTCTAGAAGTTTACTAATCCCTAAATTATTTGAAAATAGGTGTTGTATTGAAAATAGACGTCATCGGTTCCTGTGAGAAAACCTTCTGTAGTTTACTTTTGCACTGTATTTCTCTTCAGTCATATGGTTCATTGGAATTTCACAGAATAAAAAGGTATTTTAAGATATAATAATAATAATTTAACAACATAAACCTTTACAATGCAAATGTAATGTCCCTGATTGCACGTTTGAATATTATGAAAGTTACAGTACAAAATGGAGCAGATATTCTGACGGCTCGTCGGACAAAATGTTTAAAAAAAACTAAAGTACAGATAATAAATCATAGTTGGCTAAAATGGAACAAGATTATGAGACGAGAATCACATGAATACTGTTGTTGCCGCCGTTGTACAGCAGGGGGCGAGCTGCCGCAGCAGTTGGCTTTAACGTCACTCGGTGCAAAGACAATAATATTGTTCAGTATTTACAAAACAGCCTCAGATATTCTTGTAAACTTGTTCGATGCTTAATCCATGCTTCATGTTACACGTCGTTATCATAACTCAATATTTACAGTCTGTGGATTCTCACACACACACACACACTCACATAGGGAATATAAATATTTAAATATCATCATAAAATTCAGGGTTAAATATTTTAAGATTTGAAAATGAACCTTTCCATTTCTCTGCTGCATCGAGATAAATGATAATATACAGGGGTGCACATGTCAAAGTAACATTATGTCATTCGTCACAGTGGTGTGGTTGGATTTCAAAGCTTCTCCGGCCGCTGATCCAATCCTGGTGAGACACGTAGCAGCACTTCAGCCTGACGTGACCGCTCAACATCACTTCCACGGATTTAGATGAGTCTGAAGCTCGACAGAGAGACTCACAGATGAGCACAGAATTAAATTACAATGAGACAACCACAGTTTTCTTCTTTGTGATCTGCATCGTTTTATGTGTTGGCCTCGTACGACTGAAAAGGGAATAAATGTGGGATTGGGCTCATTTCCGTCTCATTTCAGCAGCTTCTGACAGATTCTGTGTGTGAAGAGCCCGGGAGCAGCTGTAGACAATCTCCAGGCCAATAATAATAATAAAAATGGATTTTGCTCCTTGATTTTAAACAATTAATTAGTCTTAATGCTAAGCTAAGGCAACAAGCAGCGCTGTCTGCAGCCTCACGTGTAATGGACAGATACAAGAAAGGTGTTTATCTCATGTAACTCTCAGCAGGAAAGCAAACTGAAAGAATCCTCATAAATATTAAAGTATATCTGGCCACTTTCAACGACTAAATTACATTTAGTGCAGCTGGTAAATCAAACCGCAAGAAACTCAGACTCAACCCAATTAAAACTTAATTGTCTGCAAAAGTTTGACCCCAGAAAACTGCATGAGAATTAATTTAAGATGGAAGATTCTGACATTTTAAAAGGCTGCTCCCAGGCTCCATTGATCTGTTACACAGCCGACTGGAAAATGAAATGAATCAAAGCCCAACTCCTCCCAGCTTCACCTCGGTGAGTTCCTAATGTCTGTCATGTTCCTGCCCACAGGTAACAAATCACTGCTCTTATTAAACTCCAACCAATAATGAGAAACAGAACACGGGAGCCGCAGCTGGGGCGAAACGTGCGCACTGAGGGTTTAGCTTTCAAATTTGTCACGAGCGAAAACAACCCACAATGCAACGTTAACTCGGAGAGATCGTCTAGTTTGAGCTGTAAACACACCTGAGAGAGAATAACTGCTAAATCAATTCTCCCTCTTATTTATTTATTTTTTTTATCTCCTGAAAGTCGCTTTGGAATTCCTCAGAAATGATGGTGTCAACGTTCTAACGGTGTGTGGTGCATCGTGTACGTCTTTCAATGCCTTGTTCGGTACAAAATGATTTCACTGCACAGTGTAGACGTCGGTCGGCCTCGAGTAGAAACTCCAGGCTCCGTTTCCCTTTCTGTGGAAATCACTGGAATGATAGCAGCGAGAATATTAACACACGTGCCGTCAGAGTCCTGGAGGCAAAACCGCGGGATATGAAAAGAGTGTGACAAATCCACAGTAAATCCAGTCGTAGTTACCGTCCATCACTGTATTTATAACCAATAGTTAGATTTATTCCTTTGTCCCAAAGGATCCGACGCTGAAGTTTACCCAAGACAAAGGGCACCTTGATGGGAGAGGAGTTAAGTCCCAGCTGGACGGGAAAAGAAACGTCCACGCGGGAGCGAACTGAGGCTGCGTACGACTCTGTGTGTTTGTATCCAGAGCACGCTCAGAGAGAAGAGGGAGCTCCTACTGTTTGATATTCTTTGGCACCTCCAGGCCCGTCAGTAAGGTCACCTGAAACAGACGAGCACTCAATGACATCACTGCATCGAGGCCGGGGACACGGCGTCGCACATGTAGGACTTCGCTAAAGAGTGAAACAATCGTGTGACTACACACTGACCTGTACGTTTCTGTTGAGGCTGACCGCCGGCACAAAGACCCCCTCCAGGTTAGCGAAGGCGGTCGGCCCGTGCTGCTCCTTGTTGATGAAGAAAGTCAGAGTGTGTTTGGTCAGATCCAGCAGGACGCCCACGGTCGAGCCTTTAGCGATGCCTCCCTCCGCCCTACACACACACACACACACACACAGATTAAGATTTGTTCTAGGAACATGGAGAATATGTCGTGGGATCCATGTGTGCAAGATGTGTTGTCTGCCTCGGGACATGGTCGAGACGTAGGAATCGATGTGAGTTAACCGACATGTGATGCAGCCGTGAGATGTTGAACATCTCTGCAGAGTCGAGGTCGAGAGAGGAAAGAAATAAAGTTAGAATTCACGTTTTTCTTGCGAAGAGTCGACTCTGCTCTTATAAAGAAAAAGACCTCTGCTTGTAAATAAATGTTTAATGAGAGTTTGATAGCTTCCCTGTGACACAGAGATGTTTTTATGTCTCCAGCAGCCTCCAGTCTTCTTCTACTACTGCTCCCTGGTGTGTTTGTTAGTTGGTATTGTAGGAGCCTCGGGGGTCCTCCTGTCATCGAGTGCATGCATCATTATACTGTGAGTTTGTGTGTGTGTGTGTGTGTGTGTCCTTGTGCCTCTTAGATGTGTGAGGTTTGATGCAGAGGACGGGAGTACCACCTCACCAAGTCTCCGTCTCCTGCTGTTTTTATTGACACACAAGTGCCGTTTGTGGATGAGTTCAGAAGATGAATGAGTTTTCTAATGAGGCTCAAGTTTACGAGTTGGAACTAACAGGCTCATCTATTGATTAACACGATAACACATCAGTAAATGCAACTTTTAAATTCTACAAATGAGAATAATATTGGTTTCATTCAGCTGCAAACTTCTTTTAATGAACTCGTTGGTTTCAGCAACAGTTGTTATATATTATATATATATATATATATTTTATAAGTTATTGTTGTCGCAGAGGAGATTATGTTTGTTGGTTTGCTTCAGGAAAACACTAAACCGCTTTCCATCCAACTTGGTAGAGATGTAAGATGAATTAATCATTTAGCATCTCAGACCTTTTTCTTTCACGTTATGAGAACAAGACAATCGTCAAAGTTAAAAACGTACCTGTTGGTGTGGGAGTTGTTGTGCATGAACCAGGAGCGGTTGTTGTCCACGTACATGGCCCACGCCTTGTCGTCCTTCCCCAGCATCATGTCTTTCATGGTGTTGATCCTCGCCACGCCAAACGCCGGGTCCGGGTGGTTGTCATAGCGATCGATGCTGACCTCCCAGTAGTGGATGCCCTGGAATTCAAGGAGAAACAGAATAAACGGGATTAAACTTCCCTGTTAGTCACCTGCGTCCTCCTAGAGGACGGTGGGGAGGGATATAAACCAGATTCATGCATAAACAAGGCCAATTACCTGTGATGTAAACCTTTATGTGTGTGTGTGTGTGTGTGTGTGTGTGTGTGTGTGTGGACATTTACCTTAGAGAACGCAGCGGTGCCCAGAACCACGCGGTCATCGTAGCTGTTGCAGGAGACCGTCAGGTTCTCGTTGGTCAGAACTATGTCCCGATGAGCCGAGGAGGGGTCAAAGGTGAACCAGGCCACTGCAATGAGAGAAAACAACAGTCATTAGACAGCGGGTTTCTAATTTTCATGTTTTGGACGATATGAGACACACACACACACACACACACACGTTTGTTTTGTTCTACGACTGTTTGTTTTCCAGCCCTTGTCGTTCTCTTTGTGCGTTTTGCCTCCTGTTGGTTTGACAAGTAAAGTGTTTGTCTCCGTGTGAAGCAGCAGGAAGCTGCAATCCTCACAGAACGAGGGAGAACAGAGGAGGAAAAGAAAGAGGGAGAGAACAGAGAGAGGGCGGAGGGATGAACGGTTATCAGTCGGAAAACAGACCGTGATGTCCATTGTTGTGTGTGTGTGTGTGTGTGTGTGTGTGATTTTGTCTTGACTTGTTTATTTCCCCCCCTTCCTATTCTCTCCTTTCTTTTCTTTCCTTCTTTCCTCTTTGTTGTTGTTCTTGTTTACTCTTTTCTTCTTTCCTCTATCCCCCCTTCTTCTCTCTTATACCCGTATTACTTTTCTCTTTCCTTCCTTTCCTCTCCTCTGCTTCCTTTTTCATCTGTTTCTCAGCTTTCCTCTTTTCCATCCCTTCCCCTTTCCCTCCTTCACGTTCTCTCCTCTTCCTCCCGCTTTTCCCTTCATTTTCTTTACTTCTTCTCCTCATCTCTCTTTCACGCCTCTCTCCTGGAATACAAAGCACACCGTGTTTCTCCTCTCCTGAGACGCTTGTCATTGTTCCGCAGAACAAAAGCAATAATATGATGAAACCTGTTCTGCAAAGACCATCACAAGAGAATCACGACAAAGACAGAGTCTGTTTGTGTTGGAGACTCTCAGACCCAATGTGGCACACACACACACACACACACACACACACACACACACACACACACACACAAAGATAGTACCTACCATCAGAGGTCCTCAGAACAACGGTCTTGCTGTACGGTCCCACACCGACGGCATTATAGGCCTTCACCCTGGCGTTGTAGGAGCTGTTAAAATGGAGGCCGTCCACCGTGCACACAGTCTCCTTCCCCACATAAACCTCCTGAGAGACACACACACACACACACACTCACACACATCAGCATCATTACACATGCAGGTTAAGTGCAGGGTCTGAAACGTTTGTTTTTGCCGCTTAAACTCAACATCTATATACAAGTGACAGTAATTACAAATGTAGGTCAAGCGATTTAAAAGCTTGACACGTATGTTTAACTACACACACGTGCACACAAACACACACACGCACACATGCCATCTGGGCAGTGTATGACTTTAATTTCATTTATATTTAATTACATAAAACCTTTTGAGAATCAGTGTCATTTTTTTTTTAAATTCCAAAGCTAAAGAAAACAACTGGTTTGTATTCAGAACCAATAATCGTTTTGCACCGACCCTGTACTGTCCTCCGTTGCCGTCATCTAACTCCAGGATGTAGCCCTCGATGGGGCTTCCAGAGGGTGCTGCCACTCTCCAGGCCAAGGTGGCGCTGTTGTTCCTGGTGCAGCACTTCTCCAGCTGCAGGAGCGGCGCCGCCGGCACAGAGGGCCCAGACTCAGCTGTGGAGGAGGAGGAGGAGGAGAGATGAATGAATGGATGGATGAGACGTGGAGATCGAGATCGTTGGGGGGGAGGGGGGATTGTGGGAGATGGTGAAGAAGATGCGTGGGAGGGATGAGAGACGGCAGGATGGAGGGATGAGGAGGAGGAAACCGAGGGACGTGGGTGTGGCTGGTTGTGTTAAAACAGAAACAGGAGCTTTAATGTGGAGGGAAACAAGACGTAACGGGGAACGAGCTGCGGGTTCATGTTCGGGGCAACAGCTGGGAATCAGTGGAGGCTTAAACTGGGCCACGTGAGGTCGTTACGCCCCCTACAGAGGTGGTGCTGCCGGTGGGAGAAGGTGTGAGAACCAAAGCTTCCAGCAGAAATGATTTGAGTGCAGCTTGGCTTCTGTTTTGCGCCAGTTGTTTTCTTTTCATCGCTGATAATGAGGAATTCAGACTGTCCTGAGATAAACTCCCAACTAAGGGACGAACCGCTGGATGCGTTTATGGGGATTTAACGATTTAGGACGACTTCTCTGCCGGTTGGGAAAGTGAAGAAAGGAAAGAACCAGCGTTGGATGAAAGGCTTTTTTGATTAAATCAGTAAAATCTTTCAAACCCCCCCAAACAAACGAGACAAAGCTAAATTCCAAAAGGAGCTGAAACAGATATGACGTAAATAAAACCAGCTTCATATCACGACTTTAGGGACACTTGTTGAATCTTTGAAGACGCGAGCAAAAATAAAAAACCACACAATGGTAGTGACGACACAGGGGACAGGCAGCAGTCAGGACAAGAACAGTGTCGTAGGATCTATGCAGTCCACACATCGATTAATTTTAATATCTTCAATCTTCAATACGCTTTACAGCATTTGTAGCCAAAGGAGTTCTTTGATTCATGTGAGGAAATATAAATTTGGGTCAATGCTTTGTCATAATATAATATTTGATTATATTGTGATGTTTAATGTGTTGCTTTATAATTAATACATGTATTATTATTCATTACTCATTTTAATTACAATGAACACAACGAAAACTTTAAGCTACACATGTCTGTAACCAGGTTTTTTTTTTTGGGAAAACCTTGCAGAGGTACCATTCACTGGAGAGGAGCTGGACAATAATAACCATGCAGAGGAAGGAGACCAGAAAGACGCTGAGGGACAAAAAGACCGATGAGTTTCCGACCAGAATGTCTGTGAGGGCCAGCGGGACTGAGGGGGCAGGAGGGAGTGACGAAATCAATTCAGGGGAGGAAAACAGGTTCACTTTAGAAATGTAGATTCTCTGAAATACCTCCGGGGCTCTCTGCCTCCGTCTCAGCCTCACCACTGTCTGCAGCCTGCATTTGTTTCAATAATGGATTCTCCTGCACATCTGGAAGTACGATGTTGGTTTGAGTGTTTCAATACAAGAGCACATGGACAGAAGACGGCATTAAGAGCATCTGGAAGTGACAGTGAGACCAGTGAGAGTTTGTCATGGTGGTTAAAAGAAAAGGGTCTTTTTTTCCGCTCTCCGCTCACTGTGACTTAAACCTCAAAGCTGCGATGGTCAGTCAGGAGCCTTGAGAAGAGATTATCAGTTCCAGACAATTCAGAAACCCTGGTTGCATTGATTATATGAGTTAATAGCATTTTGAATACCCTCACCCTGGCTGTTTGCATGTGGACGAGAGGCCGAAGCAAATAGAAAAAGATATTTTTATTAAAAATGAGAAAGGAGAAAGACCTGAGGAACAAATGGGATCTTAATAATGAAGTCAGGCTTCTTATGTTCATGTAGACTCAATTCTAAGACCTAAAATCAAATGGTCTACGTGCAGCTCTTTGTTCTGGATGATCCGTGGAGAGTGAAGGTGACCTGCACATCTGGGTCACATTGTTCACTCACTAGTTTTTGTATTTGACAATTTGAGGTCCTCAGAAATATCTTAAAAAGTTCAAAACCTAACTTGAGGTCGCTCCCGTGAGTTATTAATGACGCGGCACTAAACTTTTGTTGTTTGTGTCTTCATTGAATTTGTGATAACTGCAGTAGATTACAAGGCGTTTTAAATACACAAGTGTACAAAACAATATACTCATAATGAGCAACATCGTCTTTTAGAAAAGTGAACTAAAGGTTGAATCCACACCAGCACATGAAAACAACCCGTCTTGTCCTCAGTGGAGCATTATGGGAATAAAATATGCATGGGGCTGATTACATATTTAATGTACATTGACAATGCATCTGGGTAATCTGTGGGACTGCAGCGGAATGAAAATAAAGGACGCTGTGTTTACTCATGCAAAGAATGCGGCCAATGAATGAATAGCTAATCAGTTGTGTACTCCGCTGTAATGAAAACCTCGTAAAGGAAGAGTGAGAGCGAGAGAGAGTGAGAGCGACTGAATGTTTATTGGTAATCAAGTTTATCTTCAGAGGCTGTTTTTTTATTTATATGCGCAGGATGTTTGCGTGTGTCGAAGCTTGTTTCTCGTCATGGTTACTCATCGTCACGGGTGCTCAGCCTATGAAAACAGTTCTTCATATTTTACCTGCCACATCAATAAAGGGAAAAGATCTCATCCTCATCTTTGCTGTAAACGATCTATAGCGTCACCTGGAGGTTTTATCCTTCTTTAAACTTTCTTTATTTTTAATCCTGTATGAAAATGAAAGTGGAACAAAAATCAATGTTTTTTCATTTTCTCTCTCTCCTCAGTTTTATACACAAAGAATTATATTTCACGGACACAAACACACTCCCTAACCTTTAGCAATAACCCTGACCATCACCGATATTCAATATACACAAACATGATCTAACCTCAAAAGGCAATTTTGCTAAAACACACAGATCGAGTGAAGCCAAGCAAAACAACCATAATGCAGTTTGGCAGCGCACAACGTAAATCAAAGTGAATTCCATCGGAGCCTCCGGTGCACACGTGTGACGGCTCTGTTTGAGACTTCACCAGGGATTTGAAACACACTGGCTCTTCATACGTGGTGATGAGCGTGGAGAAGATCTCCACATTTATATTTATAGCTCTGCATAAGCAAGTGACAGCACATGTAATATTGACTGTACTAATGTCTGCAGCGTATGGACACTATTGAGTTGCACGATGGGAAATGTTGGATCCTCTCTCGACTTCAGCTGCATAGATTCTGACCTTTTTCTGCGTCTTGTGAGACACAATTCTCGAGCCCTGCTTTTTAAATGTTCTCCTCAGTGCTCGTACACAGAGGTTTACGGAATAAGAATTAAAAGGCGTGTTTGCTCGTGATGAACTGATCCTGTGGGCAAATACCTGTGAGAGTGTTTGCTTTGTTTACCTTTGCCCTGGCAGAAGTCCAGCTGCAGGATGGTCTGCATCAGCGAGTCGGTGTTGAGGGTGAGGTCGAACTCGGGGCCAACTTTTGGCTCCAGGGCCCCTTTGACCCATTGGTCCTGAGACGACGTCACCCGCTTGATCAGGGGGTCTGAGATCTTCACACACACACACACACACATAGTGAGGAGGAATTAGCAGAGGAAAAGACGTGTTTACACACACACAGGAAATTAGAGCACATGCTTTCGCTGTCCACATTTAAATACACTCGCAGGGCTGCGATACCCTCGCTGCATACAGAACAGCTCCACTGCTCTGGGATCTGTTCCAGCCGCAGCTTCATTACATTGTCTCTGACAAGTGAAATGAGGCGAGCATTAGTGCAGTTCAAATATTTAAGGAAAGGAATTAAGACCCCCCTCATCTGCTGCTAAGAGCTGCGCCGCCCCAGGAAAAGGAAACTAAACGAATACATTACATTAAACCACGTCCAACCGCAGAAAAGGGAGATTGCTATTTTATTAAAAAGGCAAAACACGAGGCTGCAGGTTTGGAAATTCAGCCGCGAGCATTAACAAAAACAGATTGTTTCATTTAGATTCATTTCTTTAGATTCACAAAAGTTCCTGAATATTCAACCTTTAACAGCCGGCTCTGATGGAGGCGTCGGCAATATGGAACCACATGATCAATACTTTATTAAATATTCAGATGAAATAGAAGAGAGAGGTGTGTGTGTGTGTGTGTGTGTGTGTGTGTGTGCGCGTGTGTGTGTGTGTGCGTGTGTGTGTGTGTGTGTCCCTCGGGAGAATCTTTGATCTCCATATTCTCTCTCTCCCTTCACCTCTCTCCGTCTCGCTCCTCTACAGGATCAGAAATCATTCATGAGCAGAAGCAGGAACACAACATACTGTGCGTGTAACTGATTGGTTGGAGAAGTTTGGGGCAGCTGTGGCTCAGGAGGTAGTGCGGGTCGTCCCCTGACCAGAGAGTCGGTGGTTTGATCCCCCACCATTCTTCTTTCCAAAACTCTTTTACTCTTTAATTGTAATTGCAAAATGAACATTTCTTTCCTGATATGTGTAGAAGTGTCAAGTGTCCTTGTTAATTTAATGGAGGTGACAGTATAGAAATCACACAAAGCTGCTATATGTATGAACAAAGTCTTAATCTAAAGATGGACGACTCGTCTCCACTTCCTCCCACTATTCGGAAATGAAGCCAAAACCTCTGTCGTCCATCTTTATAAACAACCTATGGGACGAATGTATACTTTTACAAATATTGTCAGAATGTGATCACGTCGTCCTGATACTTCTGTTTAGGTCCTTAGACGTTTAAAAATCCAATAGCTGGAATTTAAATAGACTGGATTGGGATTTTTCATGAAGCGTGAACGTGTTAGAAAAGTCCCAACATCTCAAGGTCCCTAAACACAACGCTAGGGTCAAACCTTCACTTGACCTTTCTCTGTTTGTCCTAAACAATAAAATCAAGAACTAATGATCGTCTATCGATCTTCTTCTCCTCATCAATAAAAATCGTGAAGTAGAATATGAGCAGCTCTGTCTCCTTTAAAGTGAATCGCATGTGCCGCTCTGACTTATTGTTTCTCTCGCAGCAGCTCTGAAGTTTTCCTCTTCTGACTTTTCAGAGATTTTTTTTATTTTTCCCTGCGCTGGCTTCAGAAACATCAGAGGCTCCCTGCAAAGTGTCTGTCTGCTCACGAGCTCGAAGGAACTAAGTACCCCCTCCCCCTCCTTCCTTCCTTCCTTTCAACCTCCACATTTACATTTTTTGGTTGTAAATACTTCAGAAAAAGTTGCCGTGAGACCCCATACTGAGTTTTGCCTCGTCTATAATCTCAGAAACTTAAATTAAAGCTGTTTTAAAAAGGGACAGCGACTCTTTTGTTTCACGTTGTTCCGTAATTTCCATAAAGAGACGAAAAAGCGAATTCATTCAGCCGCGGTTTAATATTTTTCATTCCTCTGTGCCGGAGAACGTGAATGAAGATCCACTGGAGGTTAAACACACACGTACCTGCAGGAATCCACTGGGGTCGTTCTCCTTCAGCACCTCCAGACAGAACTCCATCATCCCTGTGGTCTGACGGAGCTTCATGGTGCAGTGGGTGATCTGGTCACGCACCACCTGACAAAGACACAAATCAGATTTGTATTTTCTCATCGAAAGTTTTTAGCTGATTGTTCAAGAGTAGTTGAATCCAAGCTAATTCAATTAAAGCGTTAAATAATGTCCGACTAAAATCCTAATGAAGGAGAGAGTTAATCAGTCGCAGTCTCTGTGATTAGTTCCCTCGTTTATTCGATGGTTAATTAGATCAGAGTTAATTATCCACCTGCCAACTGCTGTGAAACCTGAAATATGACAAGCTCTGTGTGTGTGTGTGTGTGTGTGTGTGTGTGTGTCAGACATTTTAAATTTGTATGTATTTATGAGAAGGTTTGTTTTAAAGCTTGGTTCTGTTCGGGGATTGAGGAACAAACAAACTGCAGGTCAATGAAAGGTCAATAAAGAGGAAGATAATATCAGATTATGTATTTTAGATGCTGTGTGTATTTTTCCCGCAGTTTGACACTCAAACTATTTACCAAGAGAAAACGTGCTTTTCAATCGAGTTCGGCCAAAACCCTGCGGCGTTCATCTCCTGTGTAAACAGCACGAGGCGTGAAGACCGAGTAAATCTCAGATTTATTTCAATTTCCCTCCGTCCCGCTGAGACTGGCCGTCACCTCCCTCCCTCCCTCCCTCCCGGTTCCAGGGCTTTTCCATTACGTTCCACTTCCATCCGGGATGAAACGTCGAGGGTGCGAATACTGGAGCATGTTAATGCGAGCTCAGATCTGAGATACCACAGGCTCACTCCCGACGTGACTCACTGGCTCCACATCACACTCTGCAGCACATTTCACTTCACATTAGAGAAACAGTTTTGGGTGGATATTTCTTATTTCTGGCAGTTTTTTGGAGCGTGACCTCACACAGTCCTCGACACAGAATGGTGCAGCACGAAAAAAATAAAATAATTTAAAGGCATTAGTTAAGCAGAAATCAAAATATGTAAAGTAAATGACGGATTGATTGGATAAACGTTAATCCCAATTACAGATTCACTCAGACACACATCTGCATCTTCATCCGTCAGCAGCTGGATGACCTCTACCACAATATAAACTGCTCTGCTGCTCTGAAACATGTTTGATCACACTCGATAGAGTTGATGGGTCAAAGGTCGACTTCTGTTATTTCCCTGTGGACTTTGACATATGTTATATTATTATTATTATGTCCCTTGCGTCGTCTCGTTTCCTGTTTTATTGTGAAGCCACTTTTTCCTCGTCTGTCCCTTACTGGGCCATGTCCTGAGTCTCCCTCCTGTCTCCGGCTCTTGTAATTGTCTGCACTCATCCTCATGTGTTTCACCTGTGTCCACTTGTCTCTGCCTCCCTGTTTGTTCAGTCTCTGTGCTCTGACCCGTCCTCAGCGTCCTCTCGTCTGCTCAGCTCAGCCTCGTCAGGTCAGTTTTTGTATCCTCGTGATGTTTCTGTGTTCTTTATTTACTCTGACTCTTGAAGCCTTAATGTTGAAGTATCAGAATAAATCCCTGAACTGCCTCTGCTGGTGTCGTCTCAATTGAATCCAGGACATTGAACGTCCTCTATTTATATTTGTTCAGCAACACCATTGTTTTATTTGCTGTGTTTTCTTTGTGCTCCGTGTGATAATGGTCTCGAGTCGATTCCAACAAATAAATGAAATGGGGGGAAAAACCTGCAAAACATTTCACTTTCAGCATCTCAACATTTAGTTCATTCAAACCAACCTATTAAAATACTGCTGCATTTAAACTCCACTTTACTGACGGTTTATACACAAACTGAAACCGCTGATGTCTGTAGCTGCCTCGTGAATCACAGACACAAACACGACGAGTAATTTTGGATGTTCTTTGAAAGAGGAAACCAGAATATGCTGCTTTTAAGGGATTACGCTCCGGCTTTGGTGAATTTTGGAAACAGCTGCCTTTCTTGTCGTGTAAACAGTCTTTCATTTGATTTTTTTTGTCGTGCACGTTGGGTCTGGTCAGAGCTTTATCTACAAAAACAGAATGAAAGCCTTGTGAGTGCTTTAAAAACAAAGAGGTTAAAGGCCGAGTTCACACACACACACACACACACAGAGGATATGAAGATGGTTCACATGAAGTTTTCTATTAAATAACTATAGATCCATTTGTATGTGATGTTGTTTAACGTGTGTTGAGTGTGTAGATGTTGTGTCTATAATGCAAAGCAACAATAAACGTGCACATCTGGTCTTGAATGTAAAAAAAAAAAACATCTGTCCGCATGGATGAAAGATTGTCTTTAGCTGCTCTCCCTCCGATCCTGCAGTGAAATGATTCTACCACGTGTTTACGTCTCTGACTAAATGAATATTGATGGGTATGAAGATGTCGTTGAGTTTGTCGGCCAACCCTTTATTCTCTCTCTCTCGCTGCAGCTTCGTCTCAGTGCTGCAGCTCTTTGCCCTCCGGCTAAGTCTCAATCCCCGGCCCGGGCAGATAATGACAACAGCTGTCCTTGGGGCATCCGTCCAAACACCCCCCCCCACCACCACCACCACCACCACCAACTCAACATCCAGACGGTCGGTCCGTCGGTGGGCACGTTGAGGCGGGCACGAGTCCATGTGACACGCTGGGACTTAAGAAACCCCCCCCCCCCCCCCCCTCTCCCAGTGGTGGGTTCACAAAGGAAAGTATTTGTTTTGTCTGTTTGTGTTTGAATTGAAAAGTATTTGAGAGCTGATGTTGATTGATTTGTGACTAATGTTTATTTCTAACATGATTCTCTCTTAATTTATTGTTACACATATGAAATGATCAGGAGAAAAATATTCCTAGTGGGTGAAAATGTTTTTCTGATGGACGTGATGCTTATCAGAAAACCAGTTTAACAAGTTTAATATCGTTTTAGATTTTATGACTTTAACTTGATTCTTATCTGGATCCACACACACACACACACACAGCCTCACCTTCAGCTTGTACTCCTTCTCCTTGGTGACCTTGGTGAGCAGTTTGGCTTTTTGTCTGGTCAGCGCCTCGATCAGCGAGTCGCACTGAGCCACGAGACAAGCCTCGAACTCGACGCCGCCCTCCTGCAGGAAGAAGCATTGCAAACCAAAACTGTGAAACGCTCATAATCAGTTTCCCGCTGACTCTGACAGTTAAATCACCGGCGTCTTAAAATAGACCTGGTGTCGTCGGCTTCATTTAGCAGCACCGAGCCGATCTGTGTTTTTTTGCTGATATGTTAATTTATCTTGATCTATTTTTGTCTCGACTGCACAGACGTTAGAATAAAATGTGAATTATTATTGTTACGACATAAAAAACACATTTGTCAACTGATATTTTTCATTTTTATTCAGTCCAGACAGTCAGAAATGTGCTTTAAATACTAAAACTTCTAAAGTGCAGAGCTCAGAGGAAAATAATTTTAATGTTTTCTTTTATCGCTGTTGTTTTATTGCTGTAATCAAGTAAACGTGGCTGAGCTTTGCAAGATACAGCTGCAGGCTACAGGTTTGTGTTGTTGAATTTACAATCTAATGTTAAAAGGTGAAAAGAAACGTGAGGGGCATTAATATTGTTTAAAATATTGAATCAGATATTAAGAATAAATGTTGATAGCACCTGTAAGTGTACGTAAAGATGATTTACTGCGTCCCTGTTACCTGTGATGTGTTGAGGACGTGTTGAGGTTGAATGATGGCGCTCTAGGTCATCTTTTATGATCTCTACCACAGGCTTAAGAATTACGGGCTGACATATTTCATTTGCACAGAGACATATAGAGCAGACGGTTAATCCCCGACAGTCGCTCTGTGATAGCGGGAGATTCCAGCTGCTCTTTGACTCCGTCTGCATTTCAACAGGCCCCTGGTGTTTGGGTGGAAATCATGTTCCCCTCGTTACTTTAGAAATGTGTTTCACAACATGGTTCGTCTCCTTGAGACATTTAGTCTATTGTCCGATCTGGTCTTTGTCTTGGGCCGTACTCTCGACCTTGTTTGGTTTTGGTTCCAGACCCTCGATCTGCTTGGGGGACATGCGTATGTGCACTTTGTCCTCTGAGCTGACAGTTTTATTTCTATCTTGTTCTACAGAATAAATTTAAAGTGCAACGTACATTTTACAGATAAAATATCTTAAACATCATTTATGAGTTTTGGGGCCTCGGAGTTCGGGTTAAGTTGAGTCAGAAGTTAAAGCTTTAAGTCCACACAACTGTTTAATCCCTGTACGTGGTCAAACACATAAAAACGTATATGTCGTGTGATCCTCAGCGAGGGATTTCTTTAAGTCGTGACTGAGGGGAAGCGATCAGGAACGTTCCAGTTTGCGTCCACAGACTAAAACTGTGCGAATGTTTCTGTTTTAGTGGCTTGAAAACTCCAGAGTAGTGTGGACAGTAAACGTGAAGCAAGGAGGAAGCACTTTAAAACCAAAATGCAGCAGCGGTGTGGGTGCAGCCACGGATTGTGAGGAAACCCCAGGAGCAGTATCTGGAAGTTCAGGATCCACACGGGGACGTTTTATCCGAGTCCACATGATGAAGAGATGAAGAGTCTTAGATGGGAGTGATTTCCAATCAAGCCTCCTCCGCTGAGGGACGGATCTCTAAGAGGATGAAGATTTTTTTTATTCCCCCACTCCCACACTTCTCTTTATCCTTCCAATCTCTCGCTGCTCTCTGAGCAAAGTGATGCTAACAGTCCTTATTTTTTAACGTAGTTCACTATATTTACAATCAGACCCTGGATGCCTGCTCGATATGACGGAGCAGACTGTGTTTGTGTGTTTGTGTGCATGACTGGCAGATGCTGTGGGAGAGATCAGCTGCACAGCAATGCTGTCCACAGGGAACACACACACACAAACACACACACACACAAACTTAAATTATGTAAAGACCTCTACGTGTTTAGGAAACCGATCAGTCATGGATATCCGTCTCCTCATCCAGACCCATTTCTCCCTGTGCTCCTGGAGAACCAGAGAAAATCTGAGGGGAACTGGTCGAGCTTTTCATTTGTGCTTTCACAGCTTGTTTTGTGCTTTTGATTCATTTGTAAAACTTTTGTGTTGAACTCTTTGTTGGAGACTTGGTGAACTTTTGGTTTTTCTGTATTTGGATGTTTGCCCTTCCAGAAACAAAGGCTCTAACGACCTCCTCCCTGAATGGACCTCGAATATCTGTAACACCTGAATCTCTAGTCGCCACCTCATCAATAACAATGTCAATGAAAAGTGTCTGTGAGGTTAGAATAGATCATTTACTATTGAACTATTTAATAATCATCGTCAGAACTGTACCTGGATCTGCTGGAGCATGTTCTTCAGCTGGACCAGGAACTCCTTTGCATCTTTAGCTTTGTCAGAGACTCCGTTCAGGGCCTGAGAGATCTGACACTGCAACGACAAAACAAACAAACCAGAGTTATATTAACGTTTGTGTTTTACAGCCACTGTCGTCATCGAAATAAAACATAATTGTCCCATTACGTCAGTTATGTAATCATTCATCCCTAGATGCTCAGATTACTGATCCCAGCCTGAAGCAAATTAACTGGTGCCTCCTCTCATCGGCCGAAACGCTGCATTGTCTTAATGACAGGGATTAAGTTTTTTTAATTTCATTTTAAAATCTGATCTAGATTAGACTAAAGGCAGGCAAAAAGGAAATGAATGATTATAAAACAACTAATCCAATAACGTTTAGACTCCTGATGTCAGGGACAGAGATAAAAATCTATTTCTACCTTGATTAGTGTTTTTAATTTTCTAACTGTTTCGCTATGATTTAAAAACCCTCTTGTGATTTCAGCTCCTCGAGCCTTCGTGGCAGTTCAACGGCCCCTCCTGTTTTTCAAGTCAGTTTTTTTAATGGATTGGATTTTACCTTTCACCTGCTCCTTTGTTGGATTAATGTTTCCACCCCTCATCCAAGTTTTTACGTTAACCTGCCTTTGACCTTCAAATAAAACTTATTCAACTTTTCATTTGTGTCTCTGTGTTGAGCTTGTGTCCAAAACCTGAATTATCAAAAGTAATTATAAATTATAAACTTCATTATAAACTCTATAAATGATCCTTTTGTCAGCTTGTTCTCAAATCTGAGGACTGACGTGTTTGATGCTCTCTCACCCTCAGTAATCTGTCTCTGTTTGCTCTCCACTCAGTTTTCAAAATTTCCATTTAACAGCTTTACAGCGAACATGAATCCATCATGCAAATATTCTAAATGTCAACAGCTGTTTGCATCTTCTGCCTGATGTCATGTGACGGTAATAACCTGCGCGAGGAGACCAGCGTTTAATTTGATTGACCACATTATAATCTCATCCTGTCCGGTACTTTGTTTTCAGAAATTAAACGCGAGCAATGCAGAATTTCACAGCAGCTCCGGTTAATGCGACGGTTTATTTTTTCCGTGTGTCTGTTGAGTGATTTTTTTTTTTTGCTTGTGAGGGTGAAGAGGCAGCTGATGTTGGGTTTATCTCCGTCCTGCAGCAGCGAGCGTGAATGAAATACTGACGCCATCCGGTTAAAGCTGAGCAAACTACAAACATGGGTTAATTAACATGTTTAACCCCTGCAGCTCGTCTGCATGTTAGAAAGGCCTCGTCTGAGCCACTAACAGTCACAGGACCACACTTGCATGTTCTACTATTAATAGAAGTATTAACTAATAAACTATAAAAACACTGTACGTCTACCTGCACCTTGACTCAGAAGTATTATTCCACCTGTGATGTAATTGGAGACATGGGATTTGTCTCAGTTGTATTTTGCATTTCAGGAATCAGATCAGAAATACTTTTTGTTTTGTTAGTTACTCCGGCCAAGAACAGAAACGCATGTACGTGTATATATATATATTTATATAGACAAAGAGATTAATAATGGATCAATAGAAAATATGGGTGAGAGTTTGTACTGAAGAATATCTTCATTATTATACATAGATATAAAATTAAGCCGAATAAGAAAATGTAAAAATATGTGATGTAGAATGTGTGTGTGTGTGTGTGTGTGTGTAAACCAGGACAAAGGAAACACACACTGGTAAACACATGCCAAGCTGTGATGAATCTGTTCTGCTGTCGCCACGCTCACATTTCCCACCTGCTTCCCTTTTTCTGGATGGTGGTCTTATGAATGCACACACACACACACACACACACACACACACAGCCAGAAGGGGATATGAAAGGGGGCGTACCTCTTTTTTGTGAGCAGAAATCATAAATAACAGCTGTATTCGCTACGAGGTGCAAAGGTCAGATTCATGATGTGATTCTAAACTCAGCTTCTGGTCGTGAATCGTGACGCTTTACAAGAATCAGCCACACACTTTGCACCGAACACCAAACAAAGAATGACAAGTTTATTTTTAGCATCTACTCAATGTTTAATGTTCTGAGAGGAGAATCGCTCTCACCCTTCCTGAGGTTTCTGCTTTTATTTCTGCTGTTTCTTCAAATTCTTGATTTTAAACAATAGAAATAAAGCTAATTCATCTTGACTATAGCGCAACTGAAAGAAAACTAAAATCACCAGGTAATTATTACTGAAATGCACCAATCAGTTAAAAGTGTATTACCAATAAATGACAATCAATAAAACATTGAGTTATGTTAAATTCACTCTGCAGGAGTGCATCTAAAATCATTTTATCAGTCCTGTAGTTGTATGTGAAATCAAATTTCCAACTGTACGTCAATGAACTGAAAGTATAATCTCCTTTCCACATCTCCACAATAACCACTCCACCCCCACACTACACTACACACACACACACACACACACACTGATCCTATCCCTGTCCATCTCCGCTGTCCGGAGTCAGGAGGAGGGACGTGGAGGAGGTCATGGTTCACAAATCAAACCAACCCTTCTGTGGAGCTTCTCACTGCTCCTCACCAAGAGGCCATCTGGCCCAGCAAGCTGTGTGTGTGTTGTGTGTGTGTGTGTGTTGTGTGTGCGTGTTGCCAAAAATGCTAACAAGGGGATGACGGATGTGCCGTCCATGTGCCGTCCTGGCAGGACCCCTCGTCTCATGTGATTCTTCATTTCTTTAACCACATCCTACCATCTGCTTGTCTGACGCTTCATTTACAGACCTCTTTTATTCATTCATTGATTTTCTTAGACCACTACTTCTTCTGTCAGTGGAGCTGGGGCATGTCCCAGCATGCATTGTGTGGAGGGGGATAAAAGCACAAAACAAGCTTCGGGGAGGAGCATCAGGACGTGTGTGATGGTTTCGTACTTAACCAGCTAAAGGGTCACGACTGTCTTTCAACCTGGCCAACACACGACAAACTCTAAATAAACAAACACTGTGACAGAGCAGAGGAAATCCCTGATAAGATGTTTAAAGGTATAAATCTTAGTTTTAAAACCACCAACGTAAATACTAATCTATCCAAAGGGACATTTGTGTGGCACAATACAAATATCAGAAACAGCTGTGTAGTAACCAGACAGGAGCTCAGAGGCGTTTGTTGGATTATCAGTTATTGGACTCACGACTGGAACGACACAGACCTCTGAACTGAACGGCTGCAGTGCATTCGACATCACATTAAACATTTGCTGGGAGTCAGATCGTCCTGCTGCCAAAATGTGGCTTCACGTCGAACTCTGCTCTCGCTACAGGTCAGTGAGTTGCAGATATGGACGTATTTTATTTGTATGTTTTCTGGTTATTGCCAAAGGGCTCAGCAACCAATACACTCTTGTTGCTGCTGCAATCTCTTCCAATTGGTTTCCCTTAAACCCATAAATATCAAGCTGCTGTTCCCGTTAGCTCTGCCAAGGAGGTTTTCACCCCGTCCATCTGGTAGACTGTCGGTTGCTGGCTGGTTGATTGATTGATTGATTGATTGATTGATTGGTCGGTTTCCACGAAACTTGGTGGAAGGATGAGATATGGGTAAAGACAGAAGCCATTAAATTGTGGTGCAGATCTCGACAGGGAATCTTTTCCCCAGGTAGTAATTCATGGATCAGGCACACAGTATTAGGGGGAACTGATATTTGTGTAATGTTTGGTGATGATCCACATAAAACGTGGTGCTAGTTGAATTAAATGTGGTTTTATTTTGGGGCTGTTGGGCCTTGACTTGTCTTGTAGTGGAACTTTAGATCCATTTAAAGAAAGATATGCTCAACTCCCAAAATAAACTGCTTCCACAACAAGAATGAAAAGTAACAACGTTTTCTATGAATCGTTTTTTTTGGAGGCTTTAAGGAACCAGTTGAAAAACTCCTACTCATCCAGAGGCTGAAACACTGTCACCCAACAAAATCCAGATCTAAATTTGGCCACGGTCACGATGCGTCAACCCTCAGAACCAGAGAACCTGTGCGACAGTGTTGAAGTGTGACTCGTCTGCCCTGCAGGAAAAGGACCAGTGGTGAGACAGTGGTGAGACGGTGGAGCGAGAGAGAAAAATCATGTGGAGGAAAAGGAAACTGAAAAAGAACAAGACACGATAAGAAGCAAAATTCATCTGAAACAGCATCGACGCACCTGCGGAGCACAAATCCAATTTCTCTGCCGCTTTGTTTCTTTTGTTCGTCTCTCCTTGACCTTTTTTCTTTTGTTATTACTCCAACAGACGGGGGAGTGCCATTTTTCTTCCCCCCCCCCCCCCATTGTCAGCACCCTTCAGCACACCTCTCAGAGACAAGTGCTATTATCTCATTAACTTATTATGTGAGCGACGGTGGAGCATTTATTCAGTCTGTGACATTCACGGAGAGAGCGCTGACATTCATGGAGGCAGAGCTGTGCAATCACTGACATGTTGCAGCTCCGCAAATAGCAGGATGCTGCAGGAAAAACACGTTCAGGAGGAGAGAGGAACTTGGGGGATGTCTGGAAAGAAAGACTTTCCAACCTTGAGTCTGTCAGTGGAGATACGCTCCATTAAAACAGACTCAGTAATAATCTGGCTAATATGGTTGCTAATGCTGCTGAGTGTCGTTTTAATCTTTGGCGTAAAGGATGATGGATGTTAAAGCGAAGATGACATTCGTTTTCAGCTGCTCCAGACCGAACACAGAGAAGGATGAGACCGATAAGGTGCGATGAGGGTAATGAATCAAATACTGAGAGGAAGAGGAAGAGGAAGAGGAAGTCTGCCAGCGTACTGTTGAATAAAACAAGCATCACCATTAGTATAATAACTTCTCCATTTCCAGACATCACAGTCTCTATCAACCGACTGTGGAAATAAGTAGAACAAAGATTAACGCTGTGCTCGGGGTCCACTGGAACCAGCCAGGACATCAAACGAAAAACAAGAAACCAGTTTTTTGACTTAACATCACTGAAAACAGAGTGAATATATTAAGAACGCCCTGCAACGACAGTAAACAAGGACAGAAATGCATCTTTCGAGTTCCTGCAGGAATCTTTTTATTTTTTTTTATCTTCCCGTAAAATGTTAAAGTTATCGTTACGACTTGTCCTGACCTTTAGTGGCTTGTACGTAAATCTATCAAATCAGTTGTAATTTAGGACGACTAGCTCTCCCCGGCCCTCACGAGATCACACTCGAGCCAGTGGAGAAACATCGTAGTGGAAGTGTTTTTGTGGACTTCAGTCGGCAGACGCCAGTACGGGTCAGGCCGCCATGGCAGATGAGTAAAATGTGTTTAAAGATCATTTCCACGAGAGGTTTTCATCGAATTTGTAATTCTAACATGCTCCCACACCTCATCGATATTTAGGTCACAGATGGAATGACCTCAGGTTAAAGATCCAGTGGGTTTTTTTTTACGACGAGGACGTGCAGAGACGTTTTAGGTTGCACACATTGAAATGTTACTCTGGAAACAGGGTTGGTGAGTGTTTGCAGAGAGAGGCCGGGGTGGTGGTTAATGTGGACAACAGCTGAACAATAGGCGGCTGACACCCGGTGAATGGCTGATGGTAGCATTGACCTTGTCAAAATTATTCCCATGAGACACTGAGAGGAGCGGGAGGAGGGGCTGAACCCAATCTTTTACCTCCCCCCTCCCATCTCATTTGCATTTATAAGCCTGTGCATCCTCTGATTTCGTTCACCCCAAACATTTCTCTGTCTCGACAGCAGAACGGGTTCTGATACGTTTAAGCTTTTTAATACAGAAATTTCTCAAACGTGTAAACAGGGTTCAGCAGAGTAAGTAAGCTCACACCATTCCTGCCAAAGCTCTGCCCCCCCCCGAGAACAAATCTGCTTCTCCTGAAAGAAAATGTCCCTCCCCGTGCTGCAGAGTCTCCAGACGTAAACACAGAGCCAAGCACCTTCGATGAAAATGCACATTCGGTTCACGTGCAGCTCGGGTCCTGAGAAATCCATCATCCAGTGTAAGAAGAGACGCAGTAAAACCACTCACAGGAGCCGGACAGCAGTGTTGGCAGACCGCAGGGTGAGAGTCACTTCCTGTTGCAGCCTCCTCCACAAGTTCCGCTCCGTTCGTCATCGTGCACGCTCACCAGTCTGTCAAAGATTTACTCACACTGATGTGTAAAAATATTCTTTTTCCTCCTCCTCCTCCGTGTTTTTTCATATTTTAACGAGTCTGCTCCCGTGTGCAGGCACCGGTGGAAGCACAAAAGTAGAACAGAAATAGCTCACCCTGCTTTGTGGCATGGAAGGAAACTGCAGAGGAATATGAAATAATCACGTTCACCTGATTTTAAAAACTGTCCTTACGATCATCACGAGACATAGAAACAGTGTCGACCACCAGAACATAACAACTGGTCCTCCGACGTTTGTTAAATTGTGTTTCCAAACCGATGATTTCCATTAAAACGGATTTATAAACGCATCTAACTTCAGCTGCAGCAGAACAATCAGCCAGTTAAAGCTAAAGAATTAGTGTTTCACATCTGGTGGAGGTCAAAACCAATCTCCTCTCCCCTTCCTCCTCCTCCTCCTCCTCCACCTCCTCATCCTCTCGCCCACCATCTACCAACCCTCTGCTGCTCGGCTACACAACGAAGTACTAATACACAGGGAAGTGCAACACAACAGCTTCAGTCGTACCTGGAGAGAAGTGAATAAAAAGGCTGGAGCGTGAGGCAACAGCAGGTTTATGTGTGTTATTTATCGGAGGATGTTTAATAGCACATTTATATATATATATATATATATTTATGACTGAATTCACATAAGCTTTGTATTAAAAGATCTTATCCACTAATTCCAGAAAATCTGCGTGTCTGCATGTGGAACATATATCTCCACAAGCGTTCATCTTATGTTCTTCACTCTCGGCACGTGTATTATTCAGGGTTTAACGAAGTCTTTACTCTCCGCAGCACAATTACAGTTTCACAAAGAAAGCTTCAGCTTCAGCACAAACTTGCTGTACTGAGCTCTTCAGAGGAAGTGTTAATTTACACTCCTGTTGGTGCAGATATTGATTTGCAGAGCGTATTTCACGCCCACGAGTCGGCACGTGTGACATGTTCCTAAACTTTCTAACCGACTCTGCCCGTCCCTCTATTCATGTTATATAAGTAATGTGTGACGTTTAACCGGTTCATCAGTAAATCAGAAGCAGGATCACAGAGATGATGAGACCTTTTGCCACCCAGCACAAACTAAATCCCTGCCTGCTCGTCTCAGATAAACAGTAGCCGGGATCAGTGGTTATACAGCCAGAGTTGGTGGAACGAGCTCCAAGAGGAAGAAGCTTCAGTTTATCACCCTGACTCTTCCTCGCTGGGGGTGGGGGGGAGGTAGCTTCAGAGGAGAGAGAGCGCCAAGGCAACAAAGGTGCAGCGGAGCAAAGGGGAGCAGTCCCTCTCCTCAATAATTGATCAGGGCATTTTCCACATTAATGAATGCAGAGGATGGGTAAACCGCCGAGGGCGTCGTTGTCATAAAACAAGGTTCGTTAAGGACGACAGATCTGTTACGGATTATCGTGGGATGCCGCGTAATTCACTGTGTCGAGATTTCCGACAGAGAACGTTGACCGGAGCTGACAAATAGATGCTGGCACGTGCACGAGACTCATCCGGAGACGTCGCACACTCGCCGGGCCTCCTGATGAATGAGCGGCCGCTTGTAACCATGGTAACAATGCTCATTGTTCCACTATAGGATGCCCAGGCTCTCCTCCGAGGTCTGGCATTAGCTCTGACTTGTTACCAGAAATAGATCACAAATACTCACACACACACAACAACAACAACAACAACAACAACACACTGCACTATATTGGGACAGACACACACACACACACACACAGCCTGAGTCCTTCTCTGCTGTGTCGCAGCCAGAGGAGACAAAGTGAAGTAAAGTGTGCATTAACCTACATTCAGTGCTCGAGTCCAGCAGCACTGCCTTCGGTTAATTCACGTCACGCTCTGTATGTTTGTGTAGTCGTGACTCTGCGAGGACAGAAATCTGCAAACACACTGACTCGTCTCCCATGTGGGGACCAAAACCGAGAGGGTTGACCTTTTATTTTCAGGGTTAAACCTTGGTTTTATGGTAAAGGTTAGATTTCCTCGTCCTACACCCTTCTTAGACCCGCACCCAATCAATTGAACATTTGACAACGCTGTCAGACTAATGGCCGTGATTGTTCCGCACATTTTCCACCGCGTCAAAACCCGACAATAACCACAGGGCGGCTCTCAGGAAGACCTTTTGTCCAGCGATGGTATAGCAGCTGATGTAGCCTCGAGCTGTTATAGCCTCAAGCAACGGTGAGGACTGGTGAGCGACCGCATCTGTGGATTCTATTCACACTTTCAGACGTGTCACCTTCAAACACAACCGAGGACGAGTGAAGTTTCATCATCACAGCAGCTAAAATGGCTTTTTGTGCAGGGCGTCGCAACAAGGTAGAGGCAAAGCGGGCAAATACCTGGAGCCCAGAGCTGAGAGGAGGCCCAGAGGGTGATTACGTCAGTCCACGAGAACCCCCCCTCACGTTTTATGATCGCTCGGAAACTCCACATTTCCCCTAAATACCAGAGGTTTGGTTAAAGGCTTGGTCGTGTGTGTGTGTGTGTGTGTGTGTGCTGCTGGGCCTGAGGACAGAGAAGAGCGAGGCTGACTTGTCATGGTCGACGAGCTGCCTTCCGGGATGACGACAGCCTCGCTCGTCCAGTCGGCACGGTTCTGCGCTGCATCTAAATTACCCCAGTAACAGAGATAAAAGCTCCTCGTTCCGCTGATAAAAGTGTCGCGTACTTTCTCGTAATACGGCCCAAGGCGCTGAGTTCACTTTCAGAGGATCTATTAATTATTAGAGAGAAGACACTCGGCACGACACTGACAAAGTCGGTGCAGCGTTTGGTCCTCACATTACACGAGGTTAACTTGGTGCCAGCAGTAAAACATAGATGTTCTTAGCTGAAGAGCATAAAATGACCATAACACAAGAATCTACTGAAAACACGAGCTGTTTATTATTTTAATAGAAGAGACTTAAACGAGACACTGCTCATATTCAGGTTCATAAACTGTTCTCCTCATTATCGAATCATCCACCAGGGATTTCACCAATTCATTGATTATTCATCAAGATACAACAGGATGTGTGTTCTCTAGCAATACTTTTGTGTTATCAAGGGCTCTGTATACATTAAAATATATTTTTATTATCAAACCAACTAATAATTGCATTGATTGCGGTTTAATGCCAAAAATACAAAACTTTTCCACAGTGCTGTGTTAAATAATGTGAAGTTGACGCTACTTTAAATAGATAAAAAGATAAAATAATATAATAAGAAATCTGGAAATAATAATAATATATAAAATAATAAGTAACACAGTGTTAAAGATATTTAAATTGCACTAAAATAGAAGTGTTATACGATACGAGCGATAAATGAATGTACTCAGTCTGGAAGATGCGTCAGATTTAGATGCAGCACAGTTCATAACAAACAGGCAGCGCCGATTGTAACATGCTTGTCAAAACGTTTTGTCAGCGTCCCGGCGGACGAGAGACAAGCGAGACAAAGTGTTTACTGTCAATATTAGATGACGGAACAAGAGACAAACTGACGATTCTGGCAAAGCCGACGCTGCCGGTGAATGTAAATGATTTATATCCAGAGATTTGATTTTTCCTCTTGTCTTCGTCGACAGAATCGTGTCAGTGGATCAAAGTTCAACATGAGCTGTGGTAAATAAAAAGCATCAACACAAACCTGTGGTGTCATGCGACGTCCTGCAGATGTTGCAGAGGAACGTGTGTGTTATTCGGTGTAAACCAGTTGTGTTACTACACCACAAATATTCTTCGTCATCTGCAGTTTCATGATGAGCCACACACCCACTGACCATCTGCCCTCCTCTGCCTCTCACACACACACACCTGGTGAAGCTGCGCTAACATTTTAACTTGAGTTTAAGATCCTAAGTGATAATGTTATTTGTTCTTGCATTCCATCCTCTGAGAATTCAGTTTCTCTACGGCCAAACAAAAATGTTTTGCAGGAAATGTAATCAGTGGCGGAGGCATTCGACTTTCAAAACTCTAATCTGAAGCACAACTTAAAACTAGACATTACACAGGATATCTAGAAACTACACGTTTCCCAAGATGTGTCCAGAACAACATCAGTGACTCACTTGAATCACAGATGTTATTTTTTTCCTGCATTCCGCTCATTTTATATGATTAAATATCAATTCCGAGTCATTTCGATTCTCTTGTGATGATTCATTTGCTGGAGCTGAAACAAAACAATGATTCCAGTAACATCCTTCCTAAGTACAATATGTTCCGTATAACTACTCTGATAAATATGTTAGATAGATTCATCCTCTGATCTTAAGACGTTAAATGATGCTGAATATTTCTCATATATCTATGGTTTTAAAAAAGTCGTAATGGTCCCATTTCAAATCTAAGTGTAATTAAGATGACTCTGCAAACAGTGAAACACTCACAGCAGCAGCAGAAGCAGCAACTCTGCATTTGTGCATTTTAATATTTAACTGAGAGCAGAGCCAGAGCCAAGTGCTCTTCACTGCATGGAGCTGGGTCACACGTGCACGTGTACATGTGCTTTAAATAGACAGTGTGTTTTCTGCTCGACTGATTAGAGGAAACTGGATCACTGTGTCTTCCTGTAGTGAAAGTTCTTCCTGCACAGCCTCCTCCCTGTAAACCTTGAGAGATGCTCCAGGAACCGATAAACAGACAGGACTCGAACACTGCTGTGGCCACCGAGTCCGTCCCCCTCAGCACGTCTCAGTCTTTGGATTGTGGTCTTACAAACACACTTGGCCTCTCAAGGATGAACTCACATCTTCTAAGTAGTCGTCTAACGACAGCTGAACCTTATTTCCTCTGAATGTGAATGTTTTCACTTCGGTTGTTGAACGATTCACATCCCGAGAATCAAACCCAAGTATTAGATATTTGGACTCTTCCTGTTGGACAGTGCTGTCAGCATACTCTTGTCAGTGTTCTGTTTATGTCTGGTTCTCTGGAAGCAGAGGACTGGGAGAAAGAAGATGCCAGATGAAGCTACACTAGAGCAGATAAGAAATAAAAAAATACCCCAAACACCAGCTCTGCAGTACTGACCTCACCGAGCAACGTGTCAGAAACTCAACAGCTCTGCAACGTGACGTCTGTTGCCTGTGTCGAGTGCAGGAGCGAGCGAGAGGACGAAGCCAGACGATCATTGATCTCCCCTCAACAAGAAGGACACCATATTAACTAAGTGGCGGCCATCTCTTATTCATATACACTCGCTCATTACTTATCAACGCCCTCGCGCTCCTGCAGTCTGATGGGATTTTCACGGTCCATTTATGGGACAGGGTGAGAGGGGGAAAGATGGAGGAAGGGCAGGAGGAACACGGGGGGAGGGGGGGGTGAATGAAGGGGAGGAGAGAGTGTTGATAAGAGACGGAGGTAGAGAAAGACACATGCACACAAAAGGTGAACGATGAGCGGGACGAGAAGAGAGGGAGGGACTGAGATGTGTTGATGGAAAAAAGATGAATGGGATGACTGCGGGCTTCAAATCTCCCAAACACCAAGAGACACAGACGCAGAGATTAGTCCCAACGACCCACTTAGCAGGAGACGGACAAAAATGGCTTTTAATTTACACTTATGAGGTGTGGGTGTGAGGACGATCACGATGACGATGGCCTTATGAAATGCTTTATTTAACACAGGAAGCAGACGTGGATTACACAACATCAGACTCTGACTGGACCGGCAGCTGCCAATGGTTTTCATTCAAACGCTTTTTGCTTCCTGCCTCCAGGGACCGTTTTTTTTTCACCACGATCCTCAAAATGATAATAAAAGGAGTTTGATGTTTAAAAAGTGTAAAGATTTAATGCATTGCAACGCCGTGCAATGAAATCTGGGTTTTGTCCAGTTCAAAAAAAGAAATCTTCCAATTCACAAAGACTTTTTTTTTACAAAAAGACGGATAAATCAGGACACGCTGGAAAGAGTGAACCTGAATTGACCCCTGGAGCAGGCTCATCCTTCCAGTTGATGAAAGAGTCATTAAAAAATGAATGAAATCATAAAATCACTTTAATCATCCTTTAATGAAACAGGAAGGAGATTTTTGGCAGGCGAGATGAGTCGAGGAGGAACGAATACAGACGGTGAAACAGTGTTAACAGCAGGTTTCAGCCTCGGTTCACTCCAGTGGACCGATTTTCATTTTATCATCTTTATTTCTCTTATTCCACTTTTGTCAACTGATTTTAAAACATCTCAACCTTCTGCTTGTCGAGAACACAACTATGCACCAGATACTAATCACAGACGCTAACATCCTGGGGATTAAACTCAACTGTATTCCTATTGAACCCATTTATGCAGCAGTTGACATGAAGGTCTAAGAATCAGACTAAGTTTTAGGATGGAGAGTCCTGATCCCCGGCCACCAGACAATCAGATGCACGGACTTCATTTTCTCACGCTCTCTAAATCTCTTACTTCTATAATTCCTCTGTTGGGTTGTTTTTCAGTGGAAGCAGTTGCTGGAATAGTGACCTTTGCCTGTAGCATCTTCTGCCATTGATTCAGGGCAGGCTCTTCACCACAGGGACAGGCACGAGCAGCCAATAGGAGCACCCTCTCTCTGAACTGCCCTGTGATTGGCTGAACGCTCCCGTCCCGGGCCAGATTTCCCCGTGGCTACAAACAGAGCCTGGAGGAAGTGCAGAAGTCTGGTTTTCTCTCAGATCACTTGATTTACATGATGCTGAAAGGTTATTATGGACCCTGAGATGAAGGAGTGTTCTTCTTGTTCCTGAGGGAAAGATGGAGCCGGAGACGGACAGTGTGGCGTCGGCAGGTTTTGTTGTGGTGAAGAAAGAGATGAGCTGCAAGGCAAACCTTTTGATTCACTGGTCGATCCACATTCTAACCCTCACCTGTGGTCACCAGCTAACGGGTTTTCTCCGCTGGGTGTTTGGGCTCAGCCTTAGAGACGGGGTGAGGGGTTTGGACTTCTGGGGGGGGAGATCCGAGTAGAACTGCTGGGCCTTCATGTCGAAAGGGTTCAGATGACGTGGTTGAGGTACTCGTTGGAGGTTGACTGGGCACGCCCCAACCGGGACCCAGGACTCACTGAAAGGTTTTTATCTCCCATCTGGAGGGGGGGGGGGGGGGGTGTCTCGGGATCCCCTGGGAAGAGCTGGACAATATGGCGCGGGAGAAGGATGCCTGGAATACCCTACTTCCACCGTGCCCAGATAAGCGGAAGATGAACGATCAGATGGATGGATGGATGGAATTACGGCTCAGTAGTTGCAAAAATATACCTACACCAGCTTTAAAGTCACAAATCACTGACAGATTTGTCACAGTTCATTAGAATAAACACATTTGAAATCCATTTCGCCTTCTTTTCCACAATCTGAGCCAAAGTTAGGAAACTTCCACGATGATACAAGATCCCTTTCACTCCTTCTCCTCTCATGTTGAGCCATTTCATTGCTCAGGCAATCTGTTTTCCTTCAGAATGTTTTTTTAATCTACAAACCTCAGCAGCAGCTCGCAACTGTGCAGTATTTGTAAAAGTATTTGGCAAGAGTAAAAACAAAATGTAGATTAGGAAATGCAGTACCACACTTTTGTTCAAAAGAAGTACTGAGATGTTTTACGAGATGTTTAAGGAGGAAAAGTCTTCCATTCACAATCTCGCACACGAAACAGTATTAGCCTCAAAATATCTCAATTTTTGCATGTTTAAAATATACACTTTATATAAATATTCAGGTAAAGAACAAGTACCATGAAATAGTGATGTGCATATTTAATCTTTTAAATTAGGTATTTCTCTAACCTTACTTCCAAAAGCATCAGTTTGATCCATGTTAACATGTGTGGATTAAAGTAACTGACTTAAGCTAACATTATTATCCCTGTCCTGCTGCTGCCTGAGGTAAAGCACTGACCTCTTCCTCCTCCACTATTCACACACACACACACACAGATGTGCACTAGTAAAATGTGAAATAGCCAGACGGGGGTTTGTGTGACCTACTCAAGTGATGACTCACATTGTATCCACACAAACACTGACACACACACAGGGGATTTTGCGCCTACAGTAATTATCTTATTATGCGTGAATTCTGATTATTCACACAGAGTTCTGCAATTTGCAATTTGCCCCACATACAGTGGAACTCAACCACCACCACCACCACACATCCCTCCTTCCTGTGGTTAACATTTCCACCTCAGCTTCTCTCTGCCGTTAAGATTGACCACAAACAGCCCCCCCCCCCACGATTCAAGATTCACAATCAGCGTGTGAATACGGGAAAACCACAGAGATGCTGGGGGGTTTGTGGGGAGAACACATTAACATAACCGTAAGAAACAAGCAGGTGAGAATGAGAAGCTTGATTGATACGAGGTTTTCAATTCCACAGAGGCCACATCAGGCAACACACACACACACACATGCCTATATGGCTTCGCACCTTATTTGTATTTGAGCATAGACCATAAGGAGAGAGGACATTATGGGACAGTGAGGACATTTTGCTTAGGGTAAGGGGTTACGTATTTAGTTGTGATGGTTAAGGTTCGGGTTAGGCATGAGTTGGTGATGGTTCAGTATGTCCAGGATGGATGGAAGTCAATCGCTGCCCAAACCCGTCTCGTTGTGTTGACTTGTCTTCCTCATGGGGTCAAAGGTAAATCATGAAAGTTTAAGCTTTGTTTCAGGTCGAGGGTTCAGGGAGGACACGTAGTAACTATGGTTAATGTTGGAAATCAATGTAATAACAATGTCCCCTGAAGTCATGGAGACACTGTGTGTGTGTTCAACCTTGTATAGATGTCTTCCTGAGGACCATTTGAAGATCTTAAGAGTGAGGACATTTTTGGTTTTGTCTCACTTTCTGGTTAAGTTACTGAAATCAGCCTGAGGGTGAGTTAGGTTTAGTATTAGAGTAAGAATGGAGAGTGAATTATGCCAATGAGTGTCGTCAGTAAGATAGATGTGTGTGTGTGTGTGTGTGTGTGTGTGTGTGTGTGTGTGTGTGTGTGTGTGTGTGTGTGTGTGTGTGTGTGTGTGTGTGTGTGTGTGTGTGTGTGTAACTCACCTTGTGTTGTTTCCACATCACCGCCAGCGGTTTGACATCGTGCTTGTTGTGTTTTCCTTCCTCCAGACACTTGACGCACACCGGAGTTTTGCAGCTGCAGCAGAACATGCTGAAGTTTTCCGCTTCGTGGTCCACGCAGGTCGCCGGTTTCCGCGCGGTGGCCGGCGGCTGCTGACCCTTGGTTCCTCCTCCTCCTCCTCCTGCTGCCGCACCTCCACCTGCCGCTGGGTTCGGCGGCGGCACCAGGCGGTGCTTGGCCAGCGGACCGCGGGATGGGTGGCACCGCTGCTGGCAGGAGTGACAGTAGAAGACGTCGCACTGCTCGCACATCACCGCCGCGTCCACCGGGTTGCGGTCGCACAGCTGACACTTCACCGCCGTGGAGGAGGAGGAGGAGGAGGAGGAAGCGGCTGCGGCGGCGGCGCGGTTCTGCTGGTACCGCGCCACGATGGCCTCCAGCAGCCGGTTCCGAGGGAAACCCCGGAGCCCCCGCTCGTCCAGGGAGACGCTCCGGTGGCACAGCGGGCAGGTGAGGGAGCAGTGCCGGTGAGCGGCGGCCGGCGGAAACACCCGCACCCCGTTGGGGGACTTGAGCTGACAGGGGGTGTAGGAGCCGTAGCCGCTGTCGGTCTCACTGTACAGACTCATCTTGTCCATGTCCAGGTAGTCGTAGTCCGAGCTGCCCGAGGCTCGGCTCTGCACCGGGGTCTCTCCCTCCGGGGTCTGCACCGTGATGTTGCGGGCGCAGGCCAGGCACACGTTGTGGGAGCACGGCAGCAGGACGGGCTCCCGGAAGAGGGAACCGCACACGGGACATTTTAACTCTTCCTCCATCGTGTCGGTGAAGAGGAGGGAGAAGCTCCGGAGAAAACACTTTCAGCACCGACTGACGCGGACAGCTCCCCCAAAGCGGCTCTGCGCATGCGCTGCAGGGAGGGGGGCGGGGGGGGGGGGCGGGGACTGTGTGGTTTGAGTGACGGGTTCATTGAAAGGCTCTGAAACACCCTCACTGTCATGATTTGTTCACAGGGTCGAATCCAGGCTGGGTTTGTACAGCGATGGAAGTACTCGGGTTATTTTCTTTACATAAGAGAACTACTTCCGATGTGTAAAAATACAAATCAAAGTTTTAAAAAAAATACTTGTATTTACTGGATCAAAAGTAAAAGTACTAATTTTACAGCATTTAAAATCTTTCTGGATAATATTCTTCATCCTTTAACATATGACAGGGTTTTAATATTTTACATGTTTGAGGTTGAATTATTTACAGTTTGGTGGTTTCATCTATAACGTAATCTAAAGTATGATCAACTATAATAAAATTTAAATCTACTATATTACAATAAACAGAATAAAACCTCTTCATGTATTAAATTATATTTTAAAGGAAATCTAACGAAGGAGAATAAGCCCTGTGATGTTGAAGCAGGAAACAATGAGGCTCTGATCGTCCATCATTATGTCAACGGTAATGGTGGTCATGACGATTATAATGACGATCATTTATCTGACCATGACGTAATCATCTGCATTTGTTCTGCCTGACAGCTCGAGATGGAGCGGACGCAGAAATCAAGTAACATTTTAAAACTCGACACCTTTAAAAACTGAAAAGAAAGTGTTTCAGGTGACTTTGGGGAGTTGGCAGCGGAGACGACAGATGCTCGGATCATGTGGGAGAAGGATTTTTTTAACCTTTGTGTGGTTTGACGTCCCTCTGTGTTAGCTCAACATCTAATTGACCAGACAGCAGCCGTGACTGAGGCCCGTCAGGGTGGAGCATTAATCCCACTGGGACAACTTTCCATTTATCAGCCCTGTTAGTTTCATTACCTGTAAATTATGACATTCATCTAAGTCTTCACATGTACTGCAGCATACTCTGCATCTACACACATTCAACTCTACACCTTTTCCTTTGCTTTCATTGTCACTGTGCATAGAGCTTTCATTAAAAACATTTAAAATCCTACACATTGAGGGTTTAAAGAATGAAATACAGGAGTTGGAAGAAGTACTCAGATGTAAATAGTCTACAGATACTCAGCTGCAAGTAAAAAATGTTACCGTATTAGTATCAATGTATATTTTAAGTACTAACCGTAAAAGTACCAATTAATCAGAATCCATTCACCTACATTATGTCTTGTTGGATAATAATTATTGAAACACGAGTGCATCGCTTGAATCGGAACAATGGGGTTGATTGTAAATGCTTTGCTGAGTCATTTCCCTCCAGGATCAATATAATCAGTTATAAGTATCTTGAGTTATAAAGTGGAATTAAATTATTCTGTATTAAACAGAAGCTGTTTCTTGGATGAAGATGCTGAGTTAAAGCATCTCTTCTAAATGTTTGCTGACCTAAAACTATTACTGTAATTGTTTATATTTTTCCCTGCGCTGACTGAGTGAATTCCTCTTGAATAATCCTCCCACCCTTGTCCACCGACTCTCTGAGGAGGATAAGCTGATAACTTCACCCGAGGCTTTCCCCGAGCCCTTGATCACATCAGTGATTATAACGAGATGAGCTGTGAAGCAGAGAGAACAATCACGCGTCTAAAAATATCTGCATCGTCAGTTCCTGTTGCAGTTTTACAGCAAGAGAGGAGCATCTGTTTGCATGTTTCAGTAACGTGATCCAGATTGGTTTTACTGGATCTGTTGTCGCTGGTCAGATGATTGAATTCAGAATTGTATCTTCTACCAAACAACAGGATATTTAGAACACAGACGTTTAGTAAAAATAAATACAACTCCGACTTTTATGATGTTTTCCAGGAATACGGTTCAATAGAGGGGGCGCCACAAGAGGGCAATATAGTCATGAATTAAGGATCAAGAAATAAACTTATCTTTGTGTTATTGGAAGATATATTTTAATTGAGCATGCAAATCATCTTTGTTGCTTTTATTTTGGAGAGAGAGACGTTTTATTGTGGAAGTATAACTCAGTGTTTCTGTCCATCTCTGTATCCTAAGATGTTTTTAGAATGAAAAGTAAAAGTATAAGACTGGATTCATCCAATAATCTGCAGACAGAGTTTTCATTAATTATGTTGTTTCCCAGTTTTTGGCCGATTTGTTTCTTCCTCTGTTACAATGGTTCCTAACTTTTGAAACGCAGCCCAACACCTCAGGCTGAATAAACACATCGAACAGGTGAAATTAATAACATCACTCGCCGCATCGCACTGAAATAATTGCAGGAGAGGAGACGTCATTAAATGCTGTTACCTCCCACTATGACTAAGTCAAAATGGCTGCTGTAAAAATGAAAAGATAAGACTTCTTTAATGTGACTCTTCTGGAAATGATAAAGAATAATAAATGATAGAGAATAAGAAGAGCGCTGATGCACGTTTGAAAAATATATTGAGATAAAGTAGATGGATGGACAGGGAAGAAAGACATTGATGTTCATCTGCATTGATTTTAAAATTCTACTTATCACTTTTGAAGCAATGAAAGTCCGAGCTGCATTAAGAACTTTTTATTCAGGCTCATTAATGAAGCTGATATCTATGAGTTTGTGAAATAAATCTGAATGTGGTTATAGAGGGAACTGTTGGGCCATTCTTGTTTTATTATCTTTCTCTTAATGTAATTTTTTTTTTTGGTTATTATTTCGGTTAAGCACTTTATGAAGAAAAGTGCTATATAAATAAAGGTTTTATTATTATTATATAATTTAAAGTGAACATGGAAATATAATTTTACAGCAGATATTTTTGACAAAGCAGAGAACAAAAGCGTCACTCCAACTCAGGGGAGTCATTCCAGGGTCTTTGTTTTGTGAATGCATGCTCACTGGAACAGCTCGTCGAGAACTGAGCCATTGTTAATGTTATTAATTACACGTGTGTGGAAATCAATATGGCTGCTGTGATAAACGTCTCTATTGCAGGAGAGTTGTGTGTCTTCAGTGTGTAAAGACACAAAGCTCAGATCTGGAGGAACACAGACACAACAGAGGATAAACCAGTGGAGGTCATTCAGTGCATTTAAACCAAATAAAGAAATAAAGGTTGTGTTGTGTGCATTATGGTTTTTAATAGATTTCTTATGTTACTGTCAAACAAACAATTTGGACTTTTTACAGTAAAGCAGTGAACATTTACCAGTGCATGTTCTTTTCAGTCATCCCTTTTGAATCAGTCCTAGTATGTCAGGATACTATTTGGTGCCTGATAACGATCCAGTAGCCTGAACAATAATGATGTGAGAGGATCAAACATCACAACATTTTCACTTTCTAACAGCTGGAGTACTCAGATACTCCACGAAAAAAAAAATTTGTGTTACCTTATTTCAGAGAACACTGGGTCACAACGTGCCCAAAAAACTGCACAGCATATAGATCATTTTACTTTTCACTATTAGCCAATTTCAATAAGTATTTTTATGGGACTCCGAAGTATCTTTTCTCACATACTTACGTTTCCTAGGATTCATGTTTTATCCGTGTCCTGTCGCAAAACAACCGACGTCCAGCTGAAAGTACTGCCACGTTCGGTTACAGCTTTATTGCAGTTTCTCGCTTTTGTTGAAATGTCCTAAAGAAGCTGGGATCAGTCTCAGACCACCGACGTGGTGCTCTCTGGGTTGATGCGAACCGGCCTCGTGCTTTTCCTCAGGTCCTGCAGCTGTTTGGCCGGTTTGCCCACGCCCTCCTCGAACCTCCGCTCCACCACGGGCAGCACCGTGTCGTGGAGGAAGGTGGCGTTCTGCAGGACGAAGGCCTTCTTCTCGGGGTCCTGCTCGCAGCGGAGGCTGTAGTCCACGTGCTGCACGGCCACCAGGATGATCTCCCTCAGGCTCTCCAGCAGCACCATGTGCAGCTCGGGGAAGTAGAGCTTCAGTCCTTCCTCCAGGAAGCTCATCATCTGCTTGGTGAAGGCCACGATGGTGTAGCTCAGGTTCACCCAGCAGCCGTCACCAGTGTACTGCTCGAAGCTGCCAATGCCGCAGCTGCGCATCTCGTCCTGCAGAGAAAAAGACCAATATGATAATGTATCTGTGACATCATTCTTCCAATCTGACGTTACTTCACTGACAACTTGAGAACCAACAAGAACAAACAGAACGTGCACCTTGAGTTTAGTCAGAGCCTCGGGGGTCATGAGGTTCATCCTCCTCCACATCTCCTCGGAGTTTCGGTGCTTGGTGGCTTCGATGATGATGTCGTTGTAGCTCTGCAGCGCCGCCTTGATGTCTTTGACCAGCAGCGACTGCAAGGTGAAGGTCAGGTCCAGGCCGATCTCTGTCAGCTGCTGACAGTGTTCTTTAGCCACTTTCACACACTCCGCTGCCGTTGACAGGCTCTCCTTACTGTCGAACACCTGAAGACAATAAACAGTCCCAGTTTCAGGATGACTGTCACATCATTAAACCCTGTGGTTGTCCTGTCTGACTTTGTGACTCGTCTCCTCTTCCTACCTGTTTGCTGAAGGCGTCCACGAACATCCTCATGGCCGATTTGGACCAGACCACGAAGGCAGAGTAGCAGCCTGTGTTTCCTGCAAAATCCATCTCAAACTCCTTGGCCGTCTCCAGCAAGCTGGTGAAGAAGATGTTGCAGAGTTTGTGGATGTAGAGCAGCGTGGCTCCCTCGATGCGAAGCTGCCGTATGGCCGTCTGCACCGCGGCAGCACGGTTCTTCAGAAACAGCTCGCAGGCTTTTGTGGACTGGCCTGAAACACAGCGGAATAAAACTATTCAGCAGGAGTGGAAAAGTAGATTCAGCCCAGATGTTTTAATGGATTCATGCTGTAATTCTCGATTGTGTTGTTGTCTATTGTAGCTACGACTACACACTTTTTTTAGAAAGGTTGACCTCTTCATTTTTTGCTGAAATAGAAAACAATAAACATAAATTAATGGGATTTAATATTGTCCCCCAGAAACGATTAGCCCATGGTGGCGTGAAGACGGTTTAGAGAAGACACAAGACCAGCTGCTGTGTGGTGGATGTGTGAGGTGTGACTGAAAACAAAATACCTAGTCTGATCAGCTGGGACACAGCCCGTCTTGTGGCTTTAGGTCCTCCGCGAAGTGAACGATCCGGAGACAACTCGAACACCAGGACCTCCGTCAGCTGCCGCACACGCTCCTCCACCGTCAGCCTGAGGTCTTTGACCTTCTGGGTGACCGGCTCGTCTTTGAGATACTCGTTGAGTTTGTCCAGCAGGTCCACGGCGCCCTCGAAGTCTCTCTGGGCGATGCAGACGTCCAGATCCTCGGGCAACTCCTGGATCCACTCCGGGCTGAGGTCCACGCCTTCTTGGGCGTCCACTGGCTCGTCCTCGTCGAAAGGGTTGGTGGACACCTCTGCTCTCACAGGTGAGATCGGGACCTCCTCCTCTTTCTTGTGCCGCTCCTTGGTGACCTTGCTCTTCTTGGTTTCGTCCAGGATCTCCAGCCACTCCTTCTTGACCTTGCTGTTCTCCGCCTGGAAGATGCGGCTGTCGGGGAACATGAGGATCTTGAACATGTCCTTCATGGGGGGGTTGTCTTTCACGTTGATCACGGCGAAGCTCTCCAGGTCGTACAGGGCGTTGTACTTGTACTTCACGGTGCCTCTGCGGTTGGGCAGCCAGGTGGCGATCAGCAGGCAGTCGTTCATGAGGAAAGCGTGCACCTTCTGGATGGGGGACATGTTGTCCACGTCAAACTCAACCAGGTCTCCGTTGTAGACAAGGTGCCTCCCCGGGGTGTCCATGATGGTCTTAGCTCCCTCCACCTTCTCCAGCAGGGAGGTGAGCGTCCTCTGCTTCAGCTCCTCGGTCTCTTTGGGGAAAGCAGCCTGCATCTCCTTGGAGGTCTCGTCCTTGTCCGTGGACAGCAGGGCCTGGGTGATGCTCTCCATGATGCTCTTCTGCTCGGTGAGGATGTGGCTCAGCTGGTACATCTCGCTCTCCAGGTAGGAGATCTCCTTGGCCGTCTCGATGAACTGCCTGTAGTTCTTGTAGACGTTCTTCTTCAGGTTCTGCGCCGTCTCGTCCGCCAGGTTCTGGATCTTCTGCCGGTGCTCCTGCAGGTCTCGGTCGCCGTCGGACTGTTGCGACAGCTGCTTCACGTAGTTCTGCGGCTCGAAGTTCGGCGACTCGAGCAGCTTCCGGAGCCGGTTACCGGTTTCCGACATGTTGTGCGTTTGTTGTGTTAAAAATCAAGTCGACGCTAAATGTTCGCAGAGGAAGAGTCGGTCACAGCTCCTCCGTTCATTTCCGCTTTGAAACCCAAACAGGAAGTAGTCAACTCCCTTGGAACGTCACGGGATTCAGGCGAAACTCAGATGATCAACAAACAGCTCACACAGTGGTTATTTTCTTTAAATGATTTTTGTTGTGATTGAAACATAATGTCACTCTTCACTCAAAATCATTTAAATATTAATTTAAAATTTAAAATTTGACAATATCTTTAATTATTTTGATCATGAAGCGACAAAAAAAGACCCCGGAAAGGTTTTTGTATCGACCAACTACATAATATACATAAAGACTACATATCCCAGGATTCATTGCTTTGTTTTTTTGGCTCAACTTTCAGTTTCACAATAAGAGCAGATAAAAAAGCTGAGTTCTAAGAAGCCACTTGAAAACTATAAATTATAAGTTCTGATCTTACGACAGTTTCTAAAAATGTTTATTTTATCTCGTTTTTTTCTCTTATCTTCATCTGTTACATATTGTTATTCCTGTATCTATCTATTTTTATTCTAATGCTGTGTGATCACTACATTTGTCATTGTACTTGTAAAGCACCTTGTAAATGTGTTCTGCAAGGTGCTATAAAGTACAAAAAAATCGTATTATTATTGCTACTAAGTGGTAGAAAATACGAAAACTCAAGTAAAGTACAATTATACAAAAAACTATAAAAGTACAGCACTTGTTTTAATTTGTGTAATTTTATTTTGAAATTCAGCGGAAGTAGGTCAAATTTTGAGCGGAGGGACACCGGAAGTTTTTGGCGGCTGTGGGCAAACGTCAACAAGAAGAAAAGATGGAGTCATTCTAGACATTCTCACAGTTTACTGAGATGTTTTAACAGAACGTGCATTGGACAGATGCCAACCGAGGTGAGCTAACGTCCGTCAGCTGGTTAATGACTTCCTGTTGTCATGGAGGAGGATTTCCTGCTCGCGCTGCAGCTGCAGGAGCAGTTTGACACCGAGTACCAGGCGTCGTCGTTCCCGTCGAACCGTCTCGATGATGTCGGACAGAGCAGCAGCAAGAAGCGGAGGCTGGACGTGTCCTCCTCCGGCACCGGCGGCGAGGTCGTCCCCCACTGGGAGAAGCCCGAGAGGCCGCTGTCCATCGTGGACGAGTCCTGGGAGACGCTGGACCCCAGCCCCGATGTCCGGGCCATGTTCCTGGAGTTCAACCACACGTTCTTCTGGGGGAAGCTCAGCGGCGTGGAGGTGAAGTGGAGCCGCCGAATGACGCTGTAAGTCACCTGCTGTCAGCTGGTGTCTGATGTTGACGTGGCTGTTCGGTCAAAATCACTGTATCATCCAAATCCTGTAAAATTGCCTGATTTTTACATGGAGTTTGGTTTGGGTCATCTCAATAAATCAATGCTGCTGATTTATCGTTGATATTTCCATGCACAGTTTAATGTGTCTGCTCTTTTTCTTAGATGTGCCGGTGTGTGTTCGTACGAGGGCCGAGGTGGACTGTGTTCCATCAGACTCAGTGAACCTCTGCTGAAACTGAGACCCAGAAAAGACCTGGTTCAGGTAACGAGGAAACACTCAAGTCTTAAATCCCAGCTGGGAATGTGATCTGGATTCCTTGATCAGAGAGGAATCTTTTTTTTTTTTTCCCCAGACTCTCCTCCATGAAATGATTCACGCCCTCCTGTTCGTGACCCAGAACAACAGAGACAGAGACGGTCACGGACCTGAGTTCTGCAAACATATGAATCGTATCAACGATGCCACTGGAACGAATATCACCGTACGACCTCTTCTAATACACATTCAGCCGAAATCTTATCAGTGAATTAATACTGTGATCTAAAGAAAAAACAACCCACTGAAACTCCTGTCCGTCCTCCGTCTTCTCCTCAGATCTACCACAGCTTCCACGATGAGGTTGATGTGTACCGGCAGCACTGGTGGCGGTGCAACGGGCCCTGCCAGAACCGCAAGCCCTTCTTTGGCTACGTGAAGAGGGCCATGAACCGGGCTCCGTCGTCTCTGGACCCCTGGTGGGCGGACCACCAGAGGACGTGTGGCGGGACTTACACCAAGATCAAGGAGCCTGAAGGATATGGCAAGAAAGGCAAGAAGGATGGTAAAAAGGACGGGAAGACGTTAATTAAGGAGACCTCTGGAAGTGGCAAACCTTCCAGTACAGCTACAGGTAACACGACCGGACCTCCTGTGTGTCTTCAGCTGTAATCGATGTGTAGTTTCAACATTTATAGATAGATAGATAGATAGATAGACATACTTTATTACGTACCGTTAAGTGTTTTAGAATCACTTATTTGCACAGACCATGAAGTGTCATTTAAATATATAAATATAAAGTTATTTGATGCCGTATAAACTGGATAACTTATTTCTGTACAGCGAGAGGAAGTGGAGATGTGTCGTCCGTCTTGATATCCAGTCTACGGCTCTGGTCTACTGCTTCACTCTAATTTGCACTTCTTCTCCTCTCAGGTTCTGGATCACAGGATATAAGGAACATTATCCCGTTTACCGGTAAAGGCTTCCTTCTCGGGGGGAAGTCGCAGACCTCCACGTCTTCCTCCCCATTTCACAAACCAACAGTTCCTCCTGTGAAAACACCATCGTCCAGCCCAGTCTCCTCTCCTCCCAAGAAACTCTTCCCCCCCTCGTCCCCGGCTAAAAGTCTCACTTCGCCTGTACGCTCTGGAATCTCTGGTGCTTTTCCCTCCACGGGCCAAAAGCCGCCTAAAAAGAGGTCGGTGGGTAACACGCGTGTGTTTGTCAACATCAACGGGTCACCGGTTAGAATCCTTAAACCACACAGCAACAGCAACAGAAGCCAAGGAGCAGAGACAACAAAGCAAAAGTCCATCCAGGATGTTTTTAACAGCATAGGCGTCAGAAAATCAGGGAGCCACTCCTCAAATACTGAGACTAAAAGAGACTCGCTGACATCGCCAAAGACGAGCGCTACCTCAGTCTCTTCACTGATTCCTAAACAACAAAGTTCCTCCTCTGCCAGCACGCCTACGCCAGGTCCAACTGTAGTTTTAAACAGAGACAGCACCGATAAACCAACACAGTCAAAATATTTCAACAGTGACAGTACGTCAGGAGCAGCAGGTGGAGGTCAGAACCCGAGGAAGAGGCCGTGGGACAACAGCTCAGCCAGCGTCTTTGACTTCTTCCAGAAAACATTAGGCGCCGAATCATCAGCGTCAGGGGAGTCGGTAAAGACGAGATCACCTGCAGTGCAGCGAAGACCTGTTACTGCTACAGCCACCACTTCTTCCTCCTCCTCCTCCTCATCCTCCTCCTCCTCCTCGCTGATGGTCAGCTGTCCCGTGTGCCAAGCGAAGGTGCAGGAGTCAAAGATCAATGAGCATCTTGACTCCTGTCTCTGCTGAGGAGAAAAAAAACGAACTTCCAAATATCCGAGAGAAGTTTCAGGGAATTAGTTTTAACATTTGCCTTTTTGTGGTATTAACAACTTTTGGTTTTAATACATGGTTTAACTTCCAAGTTAGATTGTTTTTTCATACACATAATACAATAATACACATTCTTCTCTTATCACAAGTGCCGGCTGACAGCCCAATGCTTTAGCATTTTAAGAAAGCATCAGGGTTTAACAGATAATGTAAGTTCACTGAGTTTTCAGTTTCATCAGGAAAAAACATTTCCAGTAAATCCTCAGGTTTGTGTGTTTTATCAGAATGTGAAGCACTGTGGTTTTCACTGCATGGAATACGTCATTCTAACACTATTTTCTATCGTATTGATCAGCAATCAGTGACAGTTCCAGTATGATGTGAAAACTGCTGCAGGTATTTTTGCCTCCTCTGTGGGTGGATGGGCTGATTTTAGTCCGATGTGTCCTTCAGACATCAGGAGACACCGACTGACCCCTGCTGATCTGCAGGAATCACATTTCACACTCGCTAGCTGTTTATTTCCACTTCGCTCTGACACCGAACACTGCGTCCGTCCGCAGGGTCGGGCTCTGTGAGGGTTTCTGAATATTCCATAGTCATGCTGCAATACTGATGTTCACATTTACAGTAAAACACAGGAGGGTGGTTTTCACTTTTATTATTTGTACGTGAAATGTGAAGATTACTGCAAAAACATCCGAATTTTATACGTTTAAGTTCTTTGTTCATGGTTTTGTTGCTAATAAAATTATTTTATTGTTCAATTTACCTGTTTGGAGTAATTACAAGTGACCACAACAAATATCATCAAACAATAAATATTCACTACTAAATTATTTTACTTTCAGAGCTTTTTAAAATCTGTGATAATGTGACACAGACATTCAAAGAACAAAACCTCTGAGAGTGTGTATAGTGAAGGGGGGTGTGCTGTGTGAGGAAGGCAGACAGATAGTGGGCGTACCAGAGCTGGTGGGTGAGGGGGAGTAGAGGGTGAGGTCAGAGGTCAGACAGCGTGAGGCCAGCTGCTGATCAGGACTACGCCCTCCTGTCGCCGCAGCCCAGACTGGAGCGAGGCCAGGGGCAGTGACAGAGCGTGTCAGAATCCACACGTCCCGCTCCGGTCACCACATCCTCGTGCTGAGAAAACCATCTGGCTGCACAGGCGTCAACCCCGTCAAGTGATGAATGCATCCGGGACAGGAAGCGTGGATTCTCTCTGACGCTTGAGGTCGTGAGATGAGACGTTTAAAGAATACCACTCAGTGGAGCTCATCCCTCCACCAAGGCCCAACCGCCCCTTTAAATTCAAAGTTACACAAACTTGCATTTTGTGTTTTTGCAAAACCCCACCACCACAGAGACCGATCCTGTGTGACTCGGGGAGGAAACCCTCATCCTCCTCTTCCTCCTGCTGAGGCCCCGCAACAGCTGTCACCACCGGCCACTCCTCTTTCCTGACCTGCCACACACTACAGGAAGCTGACCTCCTCCAAACGCACACTCACAACCTCCCTCCTTCCTTTCACACCCATTGTCTCTCTCTGACGGTGACACATCCCAGACAAGCTCCAAGTTCAACGCGGTGACGTTGTGTCAGTTGTTCCTGTAGCGAGACGGGACGGAAGCACACTTTTGTGTTATTATTTGAGGTGTCGGTTCATATTATTGAATTTTAATTCAGAAGGTGGCAGAAAACCAAAATTCAAAAGAAAAAACCTAAAATGATGTAAGAAGAAATAAGATAAAACATAAATTGACTTTCAAAGTAAATCATTTGTTGATCTACTAATACAATGGCCATTTAAACAGCAGAATGAAATGTACAGGAGTGACGTGTGTATATTCACTGTACTCTTTCTTTGGCCTTTAGGTAAGAGATCACATTTCCAGCCGGGACTATAAGCGGATATCTTTGGACCATTATTAGCCAGCCTACGCTAAGTGATCCAAACTCATTGTGCTTTTTAGTAACGCAGATTAACACCACCCTGCTACGGTTACATGCATCCCCAGGGGGTTCCATCATACGCCTAATCCTTAGATCGCAGGCGGCAGCGACGATAATGATAATGGTGGTGGGGATGAAAGCTTACAGAGGGTCCCGCTGCTCATAAAACCCCTGAAACAAACAGATTGTCCCTGAACCGGCTGGGTAAACTGTGCAGATGTGGACTGTTAGCTGATGGCTAATTGCTGGAGCGGGCAGAGGGGATTTGGATTTGTTCAAGGGCAAATACAACATTTAATTCCAAATTGATAGAATGCTATTAAAACAATTTGAGACACATTCGAATCTCAGGACGATGATATCTGCTTAACTTAATCTCACATTGTATATATATTAGTTCTAGTTCATTTATATATTTTATATTTACTTGCATTTATATTGTATATTGATGCTGTAACAGAGTTCCCTGTTGTGGGACTAATAAAAGATTACTGTACCGTATCATATCGTATTGTACCATGTATATATATATATATATATATATATCTTATCTTATGTATCTTGTGCATCTTAATGTTTTAACTGTCAGAGACAAATGAGTTAAATATTATCTATTGAAACAGACAGATGAGGAATACCAGGCTTCAGGCTTTCATCCATCTGCCTGACTCTGTGTGTGTGTGTGTGTGTGTGTGTGGTACACAGCACATGCTCTTCTCTGTCTAAAGAGCGTGTGTGATGCTTTTGTGTGTTGGTTTCATGGTTATTGTTGTATTATTGTTGTGTCGGGCCGCAGACCAGGGGGGGCGGGAAGTGAAGCCCACCATCTGTCCTTTATATTCAAACTATTGTCTACACACACACACACACACACACACACTCCTGTCATGACCTCAAACCCTCTGTCTGCACTATGATGTCATGAGGGTGGAAATCTATCCATTTGTTTTATTTGAGGGAATCAAACAATCACACTCCTCTATTAAATGTAATTAAATGTTAAATCGTACAAAGTATAGATTTCTTATTAAAACAGGGACAAATCAACATGAGCTAACTTTGGTTTTATCATTAGAGATGTAACAGACAATCATCGGAACAAAGATTCACTCGTTTAAAAGATCAGAAGTTGAAATTCTCTTTTTCCTTCAATGAAAGTTAAGAAATTATGATCAACAGTGAATCATCTTTCTTCATGCAGATGATATTTGTACAGTTTGAGTTCATAAACAAATTATTTGGGCTTAAATATGTCAGGTTTTTTTTTACTATAATCCAATTCAAGAGTGTGGTTTATAGGAATTTAATTGAATTATCTTCTTATGAAATGTTTTGAGTAATCATTCATTTAGAGTAATTATCAAATGACACATGAATAAACATGATAATTGGAGACAGTTGTGTTGTTGGCAGGGAGACGCCCAGCAGTCACTGTGTTAAATGGACAGGAAGCAGATTTCACTGCCACGAGCCACAAGCGTCAACTTTACAACAATTCATCTCAACAGGAGAGAAGTGGAGCTCCAAAATAAAAGTCTCTGCACTGCACACACATCACCTCCACGGCAACACAATAAAGAGATAATAACCCATAAGAAATACAGTATATTCAAAATACACACAATAAATCACATGTACAAATATACTGATGCCATTTGACAAAATGGGAAATGAGTCACTCAAATTTGTTTTATCCCACTTCTACCATTGAAAAATAAAACATACAGGTTTACACATACAAAGATCTGTCTGTGGTCTGTGCAAGAATAAATATCAAAATAGGAAACAGTATAAAAATATTACAATACTAGAAAAAGGATTGTGCAGTATGAATGGGAGATATTTATATTTTGAAGTACGCACAGTTTGAGTTCAAGTGTCACAATGGAAAAACACAAAACTTCCTTAAGGAAAATACTCAAAACATAGTACAACTAGTACTAGTACAACATAGTAAGCAGTAAAAAGGCACGCTGAAGTGTGGGTCAATAAAGTTTTCTCTTCTCTTCTCTTGGACGTTTCGTGTTTTATCACAGTTTTTTGTTTATTCAGGTTTGAATTTGAGGGACGACGTGAATACGTTTATGTTTTCTTTCTGGTATTGTCTCAATGAAGGGAAAAAACCAAATGATTTATTTTGGTGAAACTTATTTCTTCTCCTCCTCTCTTCTTTGGGTGCTTTTATTCTGTCAACCCAACCGGAAGTCCGGTATCCCTCCCTGCGTGTTGCCTTCACGGCCCCTCGGTGTGCGGACAGTTTCTCGGGTGGTTCGCAGCTGGAACCTCGAGCTCCGCTTTTTCTCTTTGTGTCTCCAGGAACAAACATTTGAGTTAAAGTGATAAAAAAAAAAAAAAAAAGAGAGAAAGAACTTCTCCTCTTCCTCTTCCTCCGACCCTCGACGCCATGAACGGGAAGTCTTCGCACGGAGCTGCGGGGGGAATGGCCTGCATCGAGGGGCTGCCGCCGCTGCCCAAGAGCCTGAGCGGCTTGCTGAACTCGAGCGGCGGCTCCTGGAGGGACATGGAGCGGATGTACGTGAAGAAGACGATGATCCAGGACGACCTGAGCCGAGGCCGCAACCACAGCGACAACCTGCTGGCCAACAAGCCGGCCAACCTGGACGCTGCCCTGGCCCTGCTGCGGAAGGAGATGGTGAGATCTCGCGACCAGCCTCCCTTGGGAAAATGCGGTATTTTGAAGTCGAGTGGCTCCGAGGCAAAGTTGAGCTCGAGTTAAACTGCGACTTTCGTCTTTTTACGTGTCAACACACTCCTCTGGTGAATTCGGCGTATATACAGTTAAACAGGCGCCTTATGTTATGAAGAAAACACCCATTCTCAAACAGGGAGCTCGCTTTTTTCCGTAACAGCCCAGGTGGCTTTTCTAACACGGGACATTACGCTCAAACTAGTCTCTAAATTACCTCCACTGTTGTGTGTTTTTGTCCGATCATGCTAACCAGTGTTCGGACAAAAATATTGTCAGACTGCATTGACTTCTCGGCTGCACACTGGAGAAAGACATTTGCAAGCGTGGTGAGTTAAAACCCGATTTTTTCTAACGGAGTCTGGCACGAAGAAACCTCAACCCCCCCACCACCACCCAAGAGAAAACAGGATCAGGGATCAGGCAAAAATAAATTAAAGCTCAATTAAAAAGCTTTCACTGTCTACTTTGCCCTTTATTGTTATAATGACACATGAGCCAAAATAAAAACCCATGAATCTTTTACTTTGAAATTGGACTGAATTGAAAACCTTTTTATTTGAGTTCATTCAATCACTTTGTTTAGATCAGTGCTTTACAAATAAAGTTATTTCTATTAGTTTTATATTAACACATGTAACCAAACACTGATTTCTCTCTCCCTTTGCCAGCAGCAGGGATTTTCATATCACGACCAGACGTCTTTATCACGCTCGACTCCTTTTAACGGCTCCTGGACGAACTCATTTCAATTACTCAGATTAAAAAGGGTCAAACAGTTGTTGAGACTCAAACCTCTTAGTGGTTTGGACTGTTTGTGCTGCGGGAGCTTGACTCCAGGCCCATTGCTCTGTTTCTGTTAATGTGTTACTAAGAGTCTGTCTGATAAGTTCTCTGCTGTCTTTTGGAAACTAAAAGCTCTCTCAGCTGTTTGAACTCCGCCTGACTCACATGTCCGCTCTGTGTAATTTGCGTGGAAGACAACGCCGTGACCCTCGGTTCACGCTGCATTGTCAGCACGGTGGTATGCAGCAGAAATGTGCCTTTTTAACCCTGCAGACACTCAGACGCTTCAGTCTTGAGTTTGTAATGTTGTGCATCTTGTGTCGTAACGTCCGGTTGGATTACAATCTGTTGAAGTATCACGCCAAATCTTGGCGCTGTAATAAAACTACAAACAACGTTGAACTGATCTTCTGCTAACAGACGGGTCAGGATTGATCTCAGATCACTCGGCTTGTCTGTGGTAAAGACTATGGAGACGTACTGTCTCTGTTTGCAGTTTGAGAGATAACGTGTGCAGGGTTTTTCTCCTTGACGTAGATCATCGAGTTTATGTCTTTATCAAGTCCAGCTGGTTTCGTCTAATCAACTTAAACGATTATCGGGCTTTGATCGGCCGAGGATTAATCAGCAGCTATTTTGATTGTTGAGTCACTTTTCAAGCAGAAACTACAGCTTCGAAATTGTGAGGATTTCCCTCATTTATTTCTCTTATGAGACGCTAAATAAAACCTCTGAGTTTTGGACCCTAACCCTTAGACTAAGACTTTTTCACCATCTTCCAACAATTCATACACAAAATTCCTGGGTAACTAATTAGAGCAGCAGTTCAGAACCAGTGAACACTTAATATTCCAAAATGAAATACTTAAATGTCACGTGTGTTAACGAGGACCTTGCGTCTGCCCGCTCCAGGTGGGTTTGCGTCAGCAGGACATGTCCCTGCTGTGCCAGCTGTGGTCGCTCCACGAGTCCATCCAGGAGTACAAGGGCAGCTGCCAGGATCTGAGCGCCGCCTCCAGCCTCAGCATGATGGAGAACGGCTACTTCGACGAGGACGACGAGTATTACCCGGAGCCTGGCGCCACTCCCACCGGGGAGCAGCCGGACGGGGAGGTCGGAGACGGGACAGCGGCTAAGAACGGGAGCGGCATCAGCAAAGACGACAGCTGGGACTCTTTTCACGTCACCATCTGAGGCCTCGTTCTCAGCATCTCTCTTGCAGATGGAAAGACATTTCGGGGGAAGCGGACGGAGTAAAGCTGGAGGATAAGTGGAGCGGCTCTAAAAAAAAAAACCTTTTGGCCTCTGAGAAGGGAGCGATGGGTCAGAGAGACGGTGTCTCTTTACCATAACAGACTGTAAATATAAAGCACCAGCTCCAGCGTCATCATTCTCCTCCTCAGGTGAAACTCTTACCTGCGCCCCGGTGTCCTGACGATACGTCGCTGATGACGCCCTCTGAAACACTCAGGAGTCGAGATGGATTGTATTTAAAGACTTTGCATATTCAAAATTAGGCAATATATGTAAATGATGTATTCCTTTTTATAACCAGCTCTGCCGCTGCTTCTGTATCCACTAGCCAGTTTCCCTTTTTGGCAAAACGTTTTTTTACATAACCAAGATATATGAACAAAGTTTTATTATTTATTATATAATATAAATAGCTCTCAATGGAAAGTTTGTACTTCGGCTCTACCCAGGAACAAGGGCACAGCTTTTACGTGCTGGAAAGAGGATGAGGTTTCTGAGCTCTGCGATCGATGTTGGTGCAAAGAGACGATCGACCTCGTCGACGTGTTGATGGAGACTGTGTGGGCGTGTTAACGTTGTCAGACCTCTGTAGTGGAGAAAGAGGTGGAGACCTCACACCTGAGAAGAGCGGAGGGCGTGTCTGTGCATGGGCGAGGTCCTCACTTTCTTTGCCTTTTAGACGGAGCAGACGTTTGCTCTGAAAATGTGAAACGTTCAAAATGCTGGATGAGTCATGGATATTACAAACTTCATTACAACTTAACATTGTAATCATCGAGTTAATCGCTGAGATCTGGGAGCTTCGGCAGACGCTCAGCAATTAGTTTGAGTGCAATATTATCTTAATCAGTAGAAATGGCAGCCAGAACTATGAAAATAAAACCCAAGTTGTGATAAACACTAATTATTCGTCAACATAACCCGTTAGGAGGTGACAACCAGTAATCATCAGGAACACAACTACACAACATGAGCCATTTTCTACACAACTTTGAGGCTTGTGTTAATATATTCTATCTAGATGTTGCCAAGATTTGAGAAACTGACCGGCGACGATGAACTTCTCTTGTAGCTTGCACTTGACCGTTGGAACGGACTTACAGGGGAATCACAAGTGCATAAATCTGATCTGCCATCGGCGGCCGGCGACTTTGACAAGTTCTGCTTCGGTCAGATCGCGAGGGCGTTACTGTCGTCAGTGTTGCGGAGCAAACACGAAGCTGTCGCTCTAAACCTGGCAGCAAATATCAGTTGAATACAGGGTACTTTTATAAAACTTCGTATCCTACAAGATCTTAACCATTCTCACCGTAGCAGCACATGCAGGCTCATGCTGAACAATATTTACTTCTTCAGAGCGATTGTTATTTCAGCGTTTTCTTACATCCACCGGGTTTCCGTTAAAATTGTCCGAGCCTCGTCCTAAAAACTGTAGCAGCGGGGACTTTTCCATTTCTACTCATTACTTATCTCTAACAAGATTGTACCAGGGAGTGTCTGTCATGTTCAGAGTGAGGACGGTTCCAGTGTCCTCACAGATCTCTGTGCACAGTCTGAGTTTCCATTTGCAAACACAGCCTTACTTTAAACTCTACGTCTCTTTCTTTTGCCGTCGTCCTGCGTCATGTATCTTACGTCAGGCAAAGACAATTGGATGTGTGTGTTCGCATATATTCTTAACTTCTAATGTTCATTTGAATGCTCTGTCCGGTCTTCCTGAATATCTGAACTCTGTGTAGCACGCTAACGTCGCAGCTCCGGCGAGCAGTCGCTGTTTTCAGTTGTGTGTTGATATTGCGTCTGTTAAGATCACACTGTGTAGAAAGATGGACGACACGTCTTCACCTCCTCCTGTTGTACAAAAGTGAAGCCAAAATATCCGACCTTTTAATTTAGTTCCATGCCCTTTGGCTAACATGGAGGAGGCAGGGTTTAAAACCTATACCGAATCCAGCCACCGGGGGGGGGGGTCAAGATGATTTGGCTCCACTTTTCGGGAGCAGGCACGTCGTCCATCTTTATAAACATTCTACGATACAGATCACATGACGTCACGTGTACATTTGGAACACAAACCAAAGAAAGTGCAGCACTCAAGATGAAATGTATTTGGTTCAAGCTGCCGAAGAAGAAAAACTTTCATTTGACTTTAAAGGTGCAGTTCAACATCTGACCTGATGTGTTGAAGAATGTCTCCACGAGTCTTTTCACAGCTGATGAATGGAGCTGGACACTAAACACACGTTATTCTCTGTGCTTCACTGTCCCAGTGTCACGGAAACACTAATGTCTGATTCCTAACGACGTGGTTATTGTGACATTGACTCCACCGACTGACGTATGAAAGTCTAGAGGATTAAATTTACTGTTGGACACAGTCACAGCTACACATTGGTTTGTGTAACGAGCTCGAAGCTTGATGTGTAGTAACTGTACAACGTTTGTTGGTGAAGGAAAAGTTTGGCGTTTTTTGTTTTTGGGCTGAGTGTTGCATAATAACATCGATGCCACCCTCGTGTTTGTACAGAAGTTACGAAACCACCTCCTGCAGGTCGTAAGCTTAGCTTAGCAGCATCGTGAGCGGGGAAAGGGTTCACCTCGCTCTCTTCGGCAGAAAGAAAATCCAGCAGCACCACTAAAGCTCATTAATTAACAGCTCAGTGTTTAAATCTGGACACAAACCGGAGTTCAGAGACAAACACGTGTGAACGAGGACGGACGACGAGAAACGTCAAACTATTCCTTTTACCAGTTTGATCACTTCACAACTCTAAAGGTCTGTCGAGGATTTTTGTCTTTTGACTCCAATCTGAGTTTGGTTTCACTCTTTTTCTGCTTCTCACGTATTTACTCACTTGAAACCCTTCGTTGTTCATAATAATCTTAATGCGTCTGAAAATGTCTTAATACAACTACATAACCAATCAGAGGCAGAGAACAATGGTTTTATTATATAATTTCAATTGAATGTTTGTGTTATTTCTTTCCACAGTTTGGATCTGAGTGCTGCTAATACTTTTCAGTCAAATTACGCGTTTTTGGGTGATTTAAAAAAAAAAAAAAAAGTGTTCTGTTGTTAAAGCTCACAAACAATCTAACCGATGAGAAATCATGACCCAGGCCTGTTATTGGATGTCTACACATTTAGTGCCTTTAGAAATCTTCAGGTCTCAGACTGATTAAAAGGTGAGGAGCAAGGCTGGGAGAGAACGTGTCATTTTCTTCAACAGCAATATAACAGAAGTTCAGCATAATGGTTGTTTGGCTTTGTTTTGAGTCAGCCTCAGTTTTCTGTGTAGTTTGCCTTTAAATTTGAAACAAACAATGATTTCTTCACATTTATCCTGACGATTATCAACACTGACTGATATAAATAAAAAGACATTTTCCTCCACGTCGAGCAGCCTTCGATAAATGTTCAGTAATAAGAGCTTCGTTCTGCTTTTAACAACACCAGCAAACTGCACCCAGTGTTGTAACGTCAGCAGTTGAATATCGTGTATTTTCTACTTTGAAAAAAAAAAAAAACCGTTGGATGTGTAAACGTGGTGATGCCTTCTCAGGAGAAACCTGTGGCAAAATGTGGTTTGTGTTGTTGGGACGAGTAACATCTTAAATCCTCGTCATGTCACTTTGTATTATTTGGTCGTGTTGTTTTACATCAGTAGCCGTACAGATGTAAATGATCCACCCGCCACTTTAACGGATTTACTCCAACAAACTATGAACGTCAAACTTTCAGTGCTAGTTTCTCTAAATCAAAAAGCGAGTGCTTCTTTCTGGAGCCAAACAATCACACGGAGAAATGTTTTCTACTCGAGTGGCCTCAATAGACCAGAATGCAAATGCAACCGCAGAGATGAGGCGTTGCCGTGTGTACGCAGCTGTGCTCTCGTGATTCTACGGGATGCATTCTGGGAAATGTGAAGGTTGCGGAAGTGGCTGCACCAAAAAATAGCAAATGGAGACTCTTAATCAAAGTTGATGGTATTTAATGGGTGTCAGGGAGGAGATTTATCCCTGTAACGTGTTTATTTGCTTCCCTGAAAAAGCCTCAAATGTTTAAAAACGCATTTTGTTGAAACGTACGTTTCTTCTCCAGCTGAAATAAACCGACCTGTGTGGAGATTTCTGTTAAATCAGCCATGAAACATTAAACAGACGCTAACATGGGGTTTGCAGCCATTTTACCAGCATTGACTTCCAGAATAATCACGTTCAAGCTTTGAATATCTGAAATGTCGTATTTATATATATCATCATTCTTTAAGTCACTATAGCGACAGACGTTTTGATGTATTTTGTGTTGTATAGACGAACACGTGTGAAGCCTGTGTTGTTATCATCCATCATGACTCCTGCTCTTTAACCCTGAACGACCATACTACTGTTATAGTCTCAGTGCTTTTCTCTCATAATTATTATCCTGATATTAATTTAATAAAGTGATTCCATACTTTCCAGGTCTGGAGTTTGTGTTGTTGTGGAATAGAAACTCAACTAGACGATAATTTGGAGTGAAATGAATCTTAAATCAGCTCAGTCTGTTTTTGATAATTTTTTCTTTGCACACGTCTCCAACAACCGCTTTGCTAAAACCTCACATTTACACAAAATCACCATCCGGCTGTCTCACAGCGAAAAAAGATTCCTGAATCCAACAATTGTCCAAAACTGTGAAGACACAACATAAACCACAGAACGTTAACGATCCTCTTCATCCCCTCACAGAACCAAACACTGAAAGACTCAGTTCTCTCTCCACCGTCTTCCTCCTCTCTCTGCTGCCCTACTTCTTTCTTTCTCCTGAATGCATCTCACTCTGACCTGCATTTAAATGCACCGATCTGCATTTTGCAGCGGAGTCTGTGCCACGTCGGTGCCGTTCCGCTTTAATTGATCATCTCCGCAGCGGCAGGATGTGATGGCTTTGAAGTAGCATCTCCTCGTGCTGAGAGCTTCAGAGGAATCACTGATGATGATACAACTGTTTGTATGTTTTCATATTCACAACCCTCCCAGAGAGACTGAAGAACTGGGCCAGGCAGCTATCGTATGAACACGTTCTCCACATCTCTGCTGAGATGTTCAGATTTGAAATATCAGAGTGTGGCAGCTGCAGAGGTCACAAATGCGTTTCTTTAAAACGTGATAAACCAGCTGAGCAGACGACAGATGAACTCAGTTCTGTTGTTCGTCTCTGAGCTTGTGTCCTCACAGTTGGGAGGTTTTCTGTGTACGAAGGCCCTGGCTTTCACTGAGCGTGATTGGAATCCCATGTTGCCTCTCTGTGCTCTGGTCTCGTGCTGCCTGTCCGAGCGTCTGTCGGGAGATTAGAGCAGATTAACATAATCTTGACCGAGCGGGCAAATCCAAGGTGCGCATCACTCTCTCCGCAGGGGACAGATTTCCACATCAGAGCCGGACTGTGACGCTCGTCCCTCAAAGCAACATGTGTGAAAGAAGAGGTGGATGTTTTTAGACTGACAGCGTCACTTTGATATTTAGTCGTGTGTTTTATCTCACATCAGAGTTTCCCTCTGTTTCCTCTGGCTTGTTCTCTTCATTCCATTGATTCCTCTGAGGTCATGACTCAGCTGTTTGTTTCCTCCTGTTGTTACTGTGCAACAGGTTATTAGAATCTTTACATGTCGTGAATGCAGCTGCACCCAGAACAGCTTTAAACACGTTCTTCATCAGTTCTGGATCAATCAACGCAGATTCATCTAATTGGAGGCGTGTGTGTGTGTGTTAATGATGACAGTGCATGTTTGGATTAACATTTTTATGAGCTCCGCCAAGAAGGTTGTTTGTTTGTTGGTTTAAAAGCAAGATTACTGAAGAACTACTCAACTTTATCAATAATTCATGGATCTTGATGGAAAAAAGAACATTTAGGGGACTGATATTTATGAATGTGTGAAATTAGGCGTGGCTTGATTGTAGAAGTATGCGCTCTAGTTTTAAAAGTTTCCACTGTTCATCTCAGATCATGCTATTTGATCAACTCTGTGTTGAACATGGTTGATTATGAAATGTAAAATTTAAACTGTGGCCTCCAGTCTGTACCTTTTGGTTCAATTGATCAACAGAATGAACAAATAGATTTTCAGTAAAGTGTTTTAAATCAGCAGAAACACGGAGGGCGAACTGACTCCATGCTGGTCTTCTCCTCCAGACCTGCAGGTCAGTGGCTGTAATCTTAATCTGTTTAGTCTCAGATTAAACCGCTACACGCCACAGTAAGTGAACAACACTTTCCAGACTCCACATTCAGAAGCTCTCTCAGCGGTTTGTTCACACAGACGAATCACAGCACTGCAGAAAAAACACAAAACATAATGCTCATGTTTATTTATTTCTTTATTACGATCTAATGAATTCAAGCTTTGGATTGTTTTTCTTCAATGAGATGATGTTGTTGTGTTTGCGTGGATTGATTTCCACAGAGACTCTGTAGCAGATCCACCCAGGGCGAGGACACATTCCACGTTCATGTGCTGTATCCTCAACTATTCACAGACCTGTAATAACACGTATCCATGTGCAGGGGCAGCACGCGCAAACACACACATGCACAAAATCACATGCAACCCTGAGCAACTATGTGAAAGTGCAAACATTTTGTTTTTCATATCTTGTGTGTAACAGACGGTTCACATGCTGCAACATTTATCTGTCTCTCTGCAGACTGTGGCCACTCGCTCCGCAAGTGGGTTTTTACATAATTCATCACAGGAACACATGTCGCACCCAAATGTTGAGGGCTGGTCTATGTCAGAGAGCCACAGCTATTTCAATATCATGTCTCTTTGCACATTTCAAAACCAAAAATAGAAAATATTCTGGTATAATCCACGTTAAACTGTGAGACGGACACTTTTATTTAAAAGCCCCGACAATAAGAGGACGCTATTCTCTCTGACTTTCCTGTGTGGGCGATGGTTCAGAAGGATGGGAAGAGGAAACACTATATTTATTGCGAGGTAATGCAAAAGAAGTGCTCATAAATGATCATCCCTTCGAAGAAAAAAAAAACTCTGACTGAACATCTGTTGTGTTTACAGACACATGATCCACATTCCAGGGACGGTGGGTGGAGAGCTGCTGAAGTTTGAAGCTAATCAACATGTTTCATCATGATTATTTAAAATCAGATGTCTGGTAAGATTCTAATCAAATAATCATAGTCAGTTATCAAACGTGAGGATTTGCTGCTTTTACTTTATAGAATTTTGAACTAAATATTTTCTTCTGGGGAACCAGTAATATTCTCCCAACAGATAAACACGTGTGATGGCCCCTATCATACATGTACCGCTATGGCGTGTTTTTGTCATGTTTAATTCTAATTTGCTGGCTCTCTCGTGTCCATTCTGCTATTTGTTGTGGCTCATAAGCTCAGTTACAAAAGTAAATAAGACAAAAGTCAACAGGTTTTCTTTACCAACCCTGTGTATCAACATTTATCTTGTGTGTGAGTGAGTGTAAGAATTTCACCAATGAGCTACAGAATGTGAAGAGTGTCCTGTCCACACAGAGAACGAGTTATTGTCTATTTACAACCTCAGCCTCTGTGTTTGTATGACCCAGGAATTAGAGCATGTTACAGTAATTTAGATCATGGGATGCTCCTCATGTCGTAGCTCCTCTCCAGATAAAGTGATCAGAAATAAACACACTGGAATCTTGACTTGCTTCATTGTCCGCTTTAAAACTTAAATTCAAGAACAAGATCAAGGATCCAGCACCTTTTCAGTCTGCCGGCGTAAATATCTGCAATCAATATAAATCCTGAGAAAAGAAATATCTTCTGCTGCTCTTTATCTCAACCTGCAGACATTTCATTAAGGCATTTGCATCCGTCTCTGCCTCACAGGAACCGAAGGTGCCGAAGGTTTGAGCAGAAGGTTCGTTAAAAACTGGCTCGCTGCCTCTGTCACAGGCTGACGTCCACAGTCACTTGTCCTTCCCTGAGATTAGTGACTTAAGTCTCAGTCTGTCAACATCTCCTGGATGCTCCATGGAAACTTTTTACAGGCCTGAGCCACACAGGTCTCAGACAGCACGCCTAAACACACAGCCAGCAGTGACAGACGTCTACTGCTGTTCAGGATCACTGCAGAAAAAAAGGCAGGAGAGTGAAAGATGTTAAAAACTTCTGAAATCACACAGAGAAGGAATAAACAGGAAGAAAGTGTCAGCCAAAATTGAAGCTAAGTCAGCTTGATCAACCCCTGGTGGCTGGCTGAAGTATAGGTCATAAACTCAGCCTCCTCCATGTTAACAGGTGGTCAAATATGGTTTCAGTCATTTTAGGTAGTTCCGATCAGATTGATGTAAGTTTACGTGATCAACCTTTAATTTGTTATTTGATGGATGGACGGATAGAATCAACCCTTCAGACAGAAATGTTCTCATACCTCTGATCGCCTGTGAGTTTGAAGTGAGCACAAACAGTTTGATGAGGCCGAGGCAGAGCGGGGAGTAGTCGTGCTCCCAGATGACGGCAGGGATGAGGAGGACCTTCCCGTAGCAGGAGAGCAGCAGAGCACGGAGGAGCAGGCGCAGCTCCAGCTTCCCGCCCTGCAGACGACCCACCACCGCCCAGAGGAACCACAGCACACTGATGCAGAACGCTGACAGCTCTACAGCAGCGAGATAAAGACGAGTCACTGACTGACTTCTCAGAAACAAAGATCAAATTGTTGCATCAACAAGAGTCACTCTGTGTCAAGGTGTTTTCCCTGTAACACCACTCAAAGCATGCAGCAAGGATTTATCATTCCTTTTCCCTGAGGCCACTTCATCATAATTTGATCATCGTTTCTGTCATTTGTCAAAGTTATCAATCATTCTCTGATTTCAGCTTCTGGTGAATCCCTGCTGATTGTGATGAGCATTTTTCATCTTCTGATATTTTATACTTCTGATATTAATCTGCAGATAAATAGATAGTTAGAGACGATACCAGTAAATTTAAAGAAATACTTTTTCATAGCACTCGTATGATCATCTTACCGAGGGCGGCCAATCCAAACATGCCGTAGAACTCCCACTCCTTGGTGTACCGTATGATGTCGGCTGGGTCACTGCTCTGTTTGGAGCCATGGAGCAGAGACCACCTGAGGTACGCCTCACACAGCAGGCAGAACACGCACAACTTCCAGTGAATCTAGAAAGACGGAGGAGAAGGGGCACAATCACGACCTGAAGAGAAACACTAGTGATCTGGATACGAGTCCAGAGAACCCGAACACGATGACTAACCTGACAGAATAAGTTTACTATCACTTCTTCCTCTTATTATTATTTATTTCTCGATGTTTATAAAGATGCTTACAATCCAGGAAGGATGGAACGCATTACGCTTATTTTCTTGATTCAAAGATGCAGCAGATGAGGTAACTTACATCCAAGCTTGTGTTGAACAAAATGTGCCTGAACGCCTGCGTCTTGCACAAGATGGCATCAATCAAGATGATAACTGGGTCATACTCTATGTACTTGTCCACTGGCTTTTGGCAGGACTCCTGGAGAAACAGACACACACACACTCAGTTATACAGAATACAGTCTGTCAACAGTTTTAAGAAGTTCTTAAACACGTGCTATTTGATTTTAAGTTGGTCTTGTCCCTGTGGTTCCATTGTTTTAACTCGTCCTCTGTATAGTTTTTATTCTTCTATTGTTTGTGTTGTTTCCTGTTTTTAATCTTAATGTTTTTTTAAAAGGTGCTTCATAAATAAAACGTATTTACTTACAACTATCCAGTTATGTGTGTGTTGTTGCTTAGGGATGATGCTAATTAGCTTGGTTAAAGGGATGAAGCTAATATTTCATTGGCTCACGTTTGATTTCACTACTTTATTGGTTCTTATACTTATAAACTATAGTTTAAAACAAATAGTCCCGATCCCAAACACACCATGGCAACATGTGACAACAGTAAATACACTGGTCTTCACATGATGGAGCTATAAACTCGTTAGCTAGTAGCATCGTGGTGATAACCCGAGTTTAACACGTGAATCGTTAACTTACACATATGGTAATCTTCAGGATGTTGTTGCTGTAATCCCGGTGCAGCTCCGTCGCTGTCTCGTTACATTCAACACATCTAAACACACGTTTATCCATCATCTCCTCTGGAAACAGACGAGAAGAAGCTAGCATGAGGGACTGTGCAGCCGGAAGAAAGATGGCTGCTCACAGTCCCGCATTCAGAGTAAAAGCACTGGTTTGTCAAAATTGTGAGAGGTTGAGAAAATATTTTTGTGAAATGTTATACATGTTATATCACACTTTACTTTCTGCAGCACTTTTAATTAGATAAGATATATATACTTTCATTGATCACAACAGTAGTAGCAGTTGTTTTTGTTGTTGTATTAAAAGTATAGTTTGTTGTTGATGAAGTAATAGTATTGGTATTATTTGAAGTAGTTATTGTTGTTGTAGTAGTAAAAGTTGATGTAGTAATAGTTGTTATTGTGGTTGTGATAGTAGAACTGGTTGATGTTGTTGATGTAGTAATAGTAGTAGTACAGGTTTTTGTTGTGGTAGTTATAGTAGTAGTTATTGTTGTTGTAGTAGTAAAAGTTGATGTAGTAATAGTTGTTATTATGGCAGTGATAGTAGAACTGGTTGATGTTGTTGTTGAAGTAGTAGTTGTTGGTGTTGTAGTAGTAAAAGTTGATGTAGTAATAGTTGTTATTGTGGTAGTTATAGTTGAACTGGTTGATGTTGTTGATGTAGTAATAGTAGTACAGGTTTTTGTTGTAGTTAAAGTAGTAGTTGTTGGTGTTGTAGTAGTAAAAGTTGATGTAGTAATAGTTGTTATTGTGGTAGTGATAGTAGAACTGGTTGATGTGATAATAGCAGCAGTAGTAGTAGTAGTACAATGGCAAATGACAGGTTAGTCAAGCATATACTTCAGTTCTATCATATTTGTACCTGACAAAATGATACAACCAAAGTACTTTACACCTGTGGAGTGTGACAGTCGCGTACTTGTGATTTTACTCTGAAAGGCTTCCGGAGGAAAAAGTTTCGATTAGTTTACTTGACGCCGTTTGCACGGACCGGTTTGACAGCCGCAGAGCATGCCGGGACATGTAGTCAGCTCTCGGCGGTGGCGCTGCGGCAGCTTCCGCTCGGTGCTTGTCACACATGAGCAACATGGCCCCCGGTAGCCGGGCCGCCGCCGCCGCCGCCGCCGCCTCCGCCGCCTTGCTCGTCCTCTCGCTGCTCTGCCTGAGCCGCGCCTCCGTCTCCACCGAGCACTTCTCCGCCCTGACGCTGTTCAACAACGAGCTCCACCGGCAGGGCTGCAGCTCGCTGTCCGAGTGGGAGGAGTACGCGTCCGACTGCGGTAAAGTGCCTCCGCATCGCCCGCCACCTCGACACGTCCTCCCCCCCCCAACCCCACCGGTACTACCGCGGAGGCTCGCCGGCTAGCTCATAGCCGGAGAGCTACCGTTAGCTAGCTAGCTAGGCTAATAACAGCTAATGTCAACAAGCGGTGACGGAGCAGAGGAGATCCGCTCCTGCTGTCACCCCGCCGGAGGTTAAACTGGATTTTAAACCAACAATGGAGGTCAGAGAGTAGAGAGAGAGAGAGAGAGTATTTTAATGAGACTATAACGTTTATAACTTCTTCTCTGGAGAGGTGTGAACCAGACTCCTGTCAAAAAACATGCAGTTTTAGTTCTGCATTCCCTGACAGCAAGTGTGTTGTTGTTAAAAAGATGGTGATGTGCTTCTGTTGTATTCTACACTCACACACATATATATATATATACACACACACAGACACACACTCAGGTATTAGGATAACACCCTGCATAGGAATGTGATGCTCGTGCAGCAGTGTAGAATATATTCTAGTGCTGTTGAATTGTGTTGCATCATTCGGTCCCTCTCGTGTTCACACGTGATGCACTGACAGGTGTGTGTTACTGTTATTCAGCCTGTCAATGAGGAAAAGCTGCATGATAATAACTTCTCTGCTGCAAAGAACCCTCCCCCCTTCATGAAGTTTACAACATTCACTTGTTGTTATACAAATATAATGGAGAGGCTGCTGCTGGTTAAATTGTATGGTTATATTTGAGGATTAAGTTTAATGTGGTCACACACAAAAAAAATTATATCTGACCCCACATCCGTAAAAATGAATCACCACCTCTCTAAAGCAGCCTCAGCAGAAACTGCAGCTACAACCCCAATGAAAGTGGGATTTATTGCAGGATTGCAATATTAGACTGCATTCATTTCTGCTTAGTGTTCCTAATAAACTGCCAACTGGGTATTCATTATGCACAGAGCTGTAGTTTCTGTTAAACTACAGTTTTTATGGCTCCCTGTCTCGTTGCAGTTTGGTAAAAGAGGACTGAGAGAATAGCAACTGGTTGTGCGGGCTGACGTCCTGCAGCTGATCTACTGCTCCGTGGTTGAATGAATGTGTGTTGAACTGCAGAGATATTCCGTTTTGTTAAAATTCCACAGCACTTCTACTTCTTGTATGTTTGCACCCAAGTGAAACATATGTTTGATAATCAGTTCATCTGCTTTTGTTGAGCAAAATGCTCAAACTAGCAGAGTCTCCAATGTGATTGTCTGCTGATACCATTCATCACATGTGATGTTAAACTAAATGTTGGGTTTTTGAAAGCCGGTAGAATAAATTCCACTGTAATAATGAAGAAATGACTGATGAACCGATGTCCTACGTTTTACCACAGATAAATTAAGAGACATGATGTTATGATGGCAGTAGTTTTCTCTGTGTTATGGTAAAATTAGTGCACCTCGCTGTCCATTAACCAAACTGGGAAAACCAGTTCTTTGACTGCCATTTGTTTTAAAACGTATTAATCTATTGTCATACATACAATGGTCTGAAATATGTAAAGATAGTTAAGGTTGTGTTGTGAACGTTTGTCTTTTAGAGTCATCAATTTTACAGTTAGAAGACCCAGACTGTGAGGAGGGAAGCAACCCGCCCTGCGAGTCAGTCTTCTCTCTTAATGCAGAGAAAATCCTGGTGAGAACACACACACACACACAGACACACACAGACACACACACACAGACACATGCAAATCAACAGACACCGTGTGTCGAAGATAGTTTAAAATAGTTTGAATCCAAGCTGAAAAATATTGCTTGACTGGTGGAAGTTTCAACTCTGCTGCACCTCAGACTTTCAGCATTTGTGGTTTTGTGTGATCAGGACTTTGTTGCACTTGTAGAAGCACTGGAGACCAAGTCATATAATATTTTTAAAGCCTGAAAGTGAATATTTTTTGGACGAAGTTGAAATTTGGACGCGCATGTGTGGAAAAGAGAAACAGACCTCTGACATTTGACTGAATGCCAGTGGCTGATGATTTAGCTGCTGTTCCTTGTTCTGCTCGACCTATCTGATTATCTACACAAAATGCTGCCACAGCAACATTTGCACACACTTGCATCCTGTTATGGTAAACACATTGCTCGGTGTCACCTTGAGAGATGCTGAAAGGCTCGTTTAAAAAACCTTTTATCTTGCAGAAATGTCCTTGATAGATGTTTTCATCCACTTCTCTGCTGGTGTCACTCGATTGTAACACTTTCAAAGAAACAGAAAACAGGTTTTAAGCGACTCCAGCCTTGAGACTTAGTGTTGTGATCTCGTAATCTTCTGTTCTTTCACTTTGTCAAAGTGACAGTTTTGTAGTTTCCTTCCTGTGCCGTCCCCTGAAGTTTCGTATATATATATTTTTTTCTCCATCTCTTGCAGAACCAGGCCAAGTTGTTTATAGAGCAGAAGAAAATCCCCTTCCCCGTGGTTAACCACAACACAAATGAAGAACTTGGTAAGTTAGAAAGTTCATCGTACAGGATGTATCACAAACCAAAAATATTTCTGCAGAACTGAATGGTTTGGATTCATCATCATCTGTCCTCTCGTTGCAGCTATAGGCTACGTTTTGATCGGCAACGGTCTTTATGATGAAGCCATCAAACATTTCTCCCTCTTACTTCAGGTTTGTCTGCATCCAGTTAACTTACGACAACCGCCTTCTGCTAATATTCACTTAAAATACACCTGTCAGGAAAGAAGGATGTTCCTTCATCACATATGGAAAAAACACTCAACTCTGCTTCTTTCAAATTAAAGACTGTTTATAAAGATGGACGACATGACAGGTCTAAACCACGTGTGTGGCTGGCTGTAGCATTAGAACTAAAATGTCAAAGCACGTGTCAAGTAAGCAAACAAATATGGTTTCTGTCATTTAAGATAGTCCTCATCAGTCTGAGATGTTTAATGTGATAAAAACCCAGTTGATGGGTTAAACCAATAATATTTTCTAAATGATTAATGTCTTTTTTTTACAGGGTGACCCGGAGCTGGTCAGTGCCATTTATGGGAGAGGGATAGCTTATGGAAAGAAAAGTCTGCAGGTGAGTTCAAATATAACTACACAGGAGAGCGAGGTATATTTTAGTTTCATTCATTTCTCTATGTTTTGCCACTTGGCTCTGTGTTTTATGGGCCTGTAATTTCTCTACATCTTCCCCCTCTGGAATGAAAATGAGCAACATAAATACAGAACGTTTACTTATCAAGCATTAAAATACAAATGAAATGTGCCGCATGAATTCAAGTCATTTACAGCGTCATAAACTGAATGATTAGGTTGTAATTAAAGTCAAGTCAGTGAAGAGTTAGCTTCAAAAGAAAACACATAATTAAGGTGTTTTGATTATTCATATCAGTTGATTCATATTTCACACGTCTTCATATTGTTTGATTTTAATTCATTTTCCTCTTCATGTTTAGTTTTGTGCCAAAACAGTCAAATCTAAAAACTGATTTAAACAATTCTACACATTTTCTGAAGCCCACAGCTTTATTCTGCAGACTAGGAAGTTTTATGTGAATGCATTTAGTTGTATTTGTCTCAGTAATGGAATCCTGAATTTTGGTGACAACAGCAGTTTCAGGCGAAAACCCACAATAACTCAGTGTGATATTCAATAAGAGCAAATTCAATCTGCCATGACTCTGCAGCTCTGGACGTGTTCCCCTGCAGAAACAAATGTTGATGGCTGTTTTTAGCCGTCGGTGCATTAAACATGTATATACACATAAACATTGTACCGATAAAATATAACTGACTTCGCTCTGTCCCTTTGCCAGGACATAAAGAATGCTGACTTGGCTTTGTACGAGCTCAACAGAGTCATCACGCTGGAGCCAAACTGGCCAGAAGTCTACGAACAGAGAGCAGAGGTAAGAGCCGAACCTGCTCAGAGGTTTCCAATAATCATAAAAAGGTACTCTAAACGCTCCGGTAGAGTTTTTAATTGACACAACACCCTTTACAGTCTCCAGCTCTTGGCACCGATGGATCTAATGTTGCTGATAAAACCATTAAACTGGTTTCTGAGCTGTTTGTGACCTGAAATGGATCATTAAATACCAGAGTGTCCGATCAGGTTTATGTTTAGATGTCTAATCAGCTGCTCTATTCATAGCGGGATTTGCACAGACTGATATTATCTCTGATGTAAGTAGAGATTATCAATGTTGTAAACAGCAGAAACTATGTTGCGTCATGTTTATGGATTGTGCGCAGCCTAAAGAGAAGAGGACGCTCTGAAGTCCAAGTCACCGTTGTTTCTCAGGGTTGAACGAGGGTTGATGGGTACTGTGGGCCAGAGGGGTACTGTGGGCCAGAGGGGTAGTGTGGGCCAGAGGGGTAGTGTGGGCCAGAGGGGTAGTGTGGGCCAGAGGGGTACTGTGGGCCAGAGGGGTACTGTGGGCCAGAGGTGTACTGTGGGCCAGAGGGGTACTGTGGGCCAGAGGTGTACTGTGGGCCAGGGCACGTAGGGATTTTAAAGGTGAGGAGGAAGGTTTTGTAAAGAATGCAGAAGTTGACAGGAAGCCAATGATGATGGATGAGGGGGTGGGGGTGATGTGCTGCCAGGGCTTCGTAAGGGTGAGAACCCTGGCAGCTGAGTGCTGGACATACTGGAGCCTGTCCACGTCCTTGGACATGACATTTAGTATTTACTTGGCTTCCGTTGTGTCTTTAGATCCTGTCTCCTCTGGGTCGTATCAGTGAGGCTCTGGGCGATCTGACCAAAGCCATCCAGCTGCAGCCGTCCGCTCGACTCTACAGACACAGAGGAACGCTGCTCTTCATTTCAGAGGTTTGGTGATTAAGCTCCCTCTATGTGCATGTTTGTGAACATTTGAGTGTGTGCGCTGACGCTGTGTTGCTCCTTCCCACCAGGACTACGTGGCAGCTATGGAGGACTTCCAGCAGTCTTTAGAGCTGAAGAAGAATCAGCCCATCGCCATGCTTTATAAGGGCCTCACCTTCTTCCACAGAGGCATGCTCAAGGTGAGTTCTTCTTTTGAGCCACTTGGAATATTTATTTTTATGCTTTGATTATTCATTAATGTTTAAACATTTGTTTTTGCCAACTTAAAGTGCAAAATGACTGGAAATGTTTCCCTTAGAGGCCTTTCTTAACTCTTAACTACAGTACGGACACAAATCTTCATGGAAATCCATTTAAAAAAGAGAACAATTGAAAGGAGTTTTCTTGAGTAAGATAAACAGATTGTTGTTCACGATCAGTTATGAGATGGACGAAGCAGAAGCTCATTGTGTTGCTTGCATGCTCCGTGTTCTACTTTCTGAGTCTGGGTTTTGAACCTGATTTTCACAAATGACCACATCGTGCAGTCTGTTCTGCAAAATGTCTGAACGACCCGCTGAGTCACAACTTACGCTCTTGATGTTCCTTATTGCAGTTTCCTTTTTTTGTTGGCAGTGTGTGAAAGGTTGCTGTGTTTTCTCTCATCAGGAAGCTATCGAGACTTTCAAAGAGGCACTGAAGTTCAAGCCTGACTTCATAGATGCATATAAGAGCCTAGGTCAGGCGTACAGGTACAGCAGCGCTATTGTTTCTGGATTTCAAACTTGTATGGAAAAATTCAGTTTGTCCTTTTTATTCCGGGATATGAGAGTCACACCTTTCATGCTTTACTTACCAGCTCTTTTGGTGTCTTCTTCCTCTTTTCAGAGAGCTGGGTGATTTTGAGTCAGCTATGGAGAGTTTCCAGAAAGCTCTCATGTTGAACCAGAACCACATCCAGTCTCTCCAGCTCCGAGGCATGATGCTCTACCACCACGGCTCCCTGCAGGAGGCCATAGGCAACTTCAAGGTAGAGGAGTTCACAAGATTCATCCAAACTGCACTTTGAGCCGCAGGAATAAACTCCAGCTTCAGCAACAGATGCACAGTTCACTCCTCGTGTCCTCTTGTTCGGTCTTTCCTCAGAGGTGTCTTCAGTTGGAGCCCTATAACGAGGTGTGCCAGTACATGAAGGGGTTGAGCCACGTGGCCATGGGGCAGTTCTACGAGGGGATCAAAGCTCAGACTAAAGTCATGTTGAACGATCCTCTGCTGGGACAGAAGGCCAGCTCTGAATACCTCAAAGTGAAGTACCTCAGAGGTGGGTGTTTCCCCTCACGCTATATATTCAGTTTAGCAGAGTTTATGTTTAGTGTATTCAAACGGTCAGTGATGATGAACAAGTCTTCTGACTGAAACAAATCCCTGGTGGTTGTTATTTTAGGTGATGTCTTATATTCTCTCTCTGCTTTGCTTTTCGTTTTGTTTTTCTGCCAGAGTACTCTCGCTACCTGCACTCCCACCTGGACATCCCAGTAGCGGAATACAACGTGGACCAGGATTTACCAGGAAACTTCAAGAATCACTGGGCCAAGAACCTGCCTTTTCTAATAGAAGACTATGAAGAGCAGCCCGGCCTGCAGCCACATATCAAGTAGGTCACACACTGGTTTTTATTCCTTGTCCCTGTTAACGTAGCCCTGAGATCAAAACGCAAACGAAACCACACACAGGGAAGATTGGTTGGTTTTATTTGAAGATCTTACAGGTTGCCCTTCGCTTCACCTCCAGCTCGTCTTCTGTAGGAAATCTGGTTCCATCACCACCCAAATATCTTGAGCTGCAGTTGGAAGCAATTTTTCTGAGCTCAGAGCTGAGGCAGTCAGAGTCTAGTGGTTGAAAGCAAACACCTGCGGTCTTTCCTCATGACATTAATGCCCAAGTGTTTTTATGCCTCTGTCAGCAAAATGAAAA